>NC_081415.1:550392934-550692934 GCF_030272615.1 Cryptomeria japonica
CACAATGATTAGGAATAAAGCTAGATTGGTGTGCAAAGGATGTGCTCAAGAAGAAGGAGAAGACTATGGAGAAACCTTTGCTCTTGTAGCCAAATTGGAAGGAGTTCGTATGCTTCTTGCATATGCAGCTTTTAAAAGGTTCAAAGTATATCAAATGGATGTAAAATCTGCATTCCTAAATGGTGTACTTGAAGAGGAGGTATATATAGAGCAAGCAAATGGGTTTTCCCTATCTGAAGACAGTGATATGGTGTGCAGGCTACATAAAGCCTTATATGGTCTAAAGCAAGAACCTAGGGCATGGTATGAGCGCCTACATTCCCATCTTGTGAAGATTGGATTTGAGAGAACAAGTGAAGATAGCAATATCTACCTAAAGTCTGAAGGAGATCAGATCCTGATCTGTGAGGTGTTTGTTGATGACATTATCTTTGGAGGAGATGACAAGATGAGCCATGAGTTTGTTGATGAGATGAAGAAAGAGTTTGAGATATCACTCATAGGGGAGATTAAGTTCTTCATTGGACTCCAGATCCAGCAGATGAAAGATGGAATCTTTATCACTCAGTCCAAATATGTCAAAGAGGTGTTGAAGACCTTTGGCATGGAAGATAGAAAACCAGTTGGTACACCGATGGTGACCAGTTGCAAATTGACAAAAGAGGATGATTCCGCACTGGTTGATGAGAAGGAATACTGATCAATGATTGGTAAGTTGCATTATGTAGTGCATAGCAGACCAGATATTGCACATGCAGTTGGCATTACTGCAAGGTTCCAGAAGAGTCCCAGAGAATCCCACTTGATTCCAGTCAAGCGGATTCTTAGGTATCTGAAGGCAACAGTTGACTATGGATTGTGGTACCCATACAACAATGATTTCAATCTGAAAGCGTTCACAGATGCTGATTGGGCAGGTAATGTGGATGACCGGAAAAGCACAACTGGTGGTGCATTCTTTCTCAGTGGTAGACTGGTCTCATGGATGAGTAAAAAGTAGAGTATGTTGCAGCTTTCATGAACTGCACTCAGACAATTTGGATGAAGCATGTACTAGAAGGCTTTAAGATCCTTGTATCTATATCGATAAGTATATTCTATGATAACACAAGTGCTATCAATACATCAAAGAATCCGGTTTTACATTCTAGAACCAAGCATTTTGAGCTTAAGTATCATTTCTTGAGGGAAATGGTTCAAAATAAAGAGATTGTACTGGAACATGTTTCCAATAAGGAGCAGTTAGCAGACATATTCACCAAGCCTCTCCCAAAGACTACATTTGTGCATTTAAGAGGTGAATTAGGGGTATTGCCCCTTCAGGAGGTGAACTAAAAGTAATTGTTCCACATCAGTCAGGTATTGCAAAGTCAAATTTTTGTTGATTGATGTGTTGAAGGATGCTACTCCTCAGGGGGAGCAACATAGTGGAACAGAGATGCTTATGCCTCCACTTTGGCATTGTTGTCAAAGGGGAGAAGGAGTGAAGTGAAAAGATATATGTAGAAAATGGGGGAGAAGATGTGAAGTGGAGAAGATATCTTTGTATATTGCCATCAATGCCAAAGGGGGAGATTGTTGGCATTGTGTGAACTGGTATGAAGACATAATGATATTGTATGTTGTCATTGATGTCAATATGTGCCATGATGTGAACCAACACATGTGATAGGTGAAAAGAGAGAGGAATTGACATATTTGTTCAAGATGAACTAGCATGCAGCTATGGGAACCGGCACATGGAAGCATTGTATTACTACCAGTTGGTAGGTAGTTTCCACTTCAGGATATTTTGGTTGGAGTACCTCAAGCCTATGTGACCTAATCGGTGATCTTTGTGTGATGAGTTAGTAGCATAATGGAGAACAGATCATGTTGCCATGTAAGCTCTGTGCGCATGAAGGATCTTGCATGAAGAAGACTATTCCTATCTACCTCGGGAATGTGCGAAGTTTGTCAAACGGTGATAATGCATGATGGGTTATCAGCCGCCATGAAATCGATGGATAATGGATGATGGAGAATGTCTTGAGATCAATTCAAGATTGTTGCATTTAATGCAGTATGATTTAATGGTTAGGATTGAACCACTTGAATTGCTTAACCTAACAGGTTTACAGTTTAGGGTTTTTGCTACCAACCTATCTGTTTCCTATAAGGTCGATGTTGTCTTTCTTTCTAAGGTTGTTGGAAAAAGTTGTGAGTGTGTATCCAAGGGAAGTGATATGTGATTCTTGCCAGACCAAAGGAGAGAAGAGATACCTGCAAAGTGAATGTGCAGAAGGAGAAGAGGAGCCAAAACAGATCTACATTAGCATTGAGTGTTGTTGCCAGATCATTGTAATTCCTATTGATCTTTAACCACTTCAACAGTTGTGATCCCTTAATAGGGTAGCCTTATCTGGGCTTGATGCAAAATCCCTTAACAAGGTAGTCTTAACCAGCTTGATTCAAATCCCTTAATAGGGTAACTCAAAGTTAATGAGTTCTGAGAAGCTATAGAGCTCTAGAGATCCTTTAGCTATTGAGTTCTTGAAATCCTCTAACAAGGTAACCCTAACCAGGTTTAACTCTTAACCGGGTATTATAGCCATCCCTTAACGGGGTGATCCCTAACAGGATCGGTTCCTAGTAGAACCTATTGTAATGTCTTTAACCAGACAAGGCTCCTAACAGAGCGGACTACTAAAGAGTTCAAAAGCAACTTGTGGGTATTCATCCCCACCATGGTTTTTCCCAGTTGGGTTTCCACGTGAAAAATATGTGTGTCATGTGTAATGCTTTTATCTTGTGATGCTTTGTTTTACTTGTTGAGCATATGATGGTTCTATGTTTTATGCCTGTCTATAAAACATATTGAACTCACTGTTATGAAGATTTGATGTTAGTTTACCTGTTCATGCATGAGAGCGTAATGGTACTATAGTATTGAGCTAAGAGGAAAGCTTAGTGAGTGACCGGTTTATGACTGTTTGAGCTATACTGGATGTTACCGGTTGCACTCTATTTTAACCAATATTCTTGTTTGCTAGTCATTTGGAGTATTTGCTGTCAAACCGGTTTTGGACTATATCTGTGTTTGTACTGATTCACCCCCCCCCCTCTCAGTACTAGTTTGGTACTAGTGGTTCATCATTGAGTTATCAAATGTCACTCCTGATAAGGAACAAGCTAAGAAAGAGAAACAGGACAAAGAATAAATGGAGAAAGAGAAAGAAGAAAAAGGAAGGCAGGAATAAAATAAGAGGAAGGAGGAAGAGAAAAAGAAAGAAGTAGTGAATAGGAAAGAAGAGTAGAAGAGGAAAGAAGAGGAGAAAAGGAAAGAAGAGGAGAAGAGGAGAAGAAGAGGAGAAGAAGAAAGAAGAAGACAAGAGGAAGGAAGAAGAAAGGAAGAAGGAAGAAATAGAGAAGAAAAAACAAGAAGAGGAGCAAAAGAAGAAAGAAGAGGAAAAGAAAAGAGTAGAAGATCAGAAAAGGAAGCAGAGAAGAACAAAGAAGAAGAGATCAAAACAAAATAAGGAGAGTAGAATCCTAAGGCAACCGGTGATCCAACCAAACAGGTTGATACTACCAGTCCTATTGATCTAACTCTTGCAGATGAGTCTGAGCTACTACATAGCATCAAACTTGCACAGGAAAGACTGGAAGAATTGTGAAGGAAGAAAGAACAAGATGTCATACAAACTGTGGTTGACAACCTACCAATCTAATTCCCGGTATGAACCTCCCTAGTACCGATTCCTCTCTCTCTAAGCTCAAACTTCTTTGTACCATAGTGGAGGACCAGGTACAATGCTTGGAAGATGTTGTTGAAGCCACTGCAAAGAAGAACCATGAAAAGGTACTCAACACTGTCTTAGTCAAGAAAATGAATGAGCTTTGGACACAACTACTGAAACAACAGAAGGATATCAGTGTTTCTATGGATGAGGGAAAATTACTTTTGAGTAAAATCTGCCAACCCCATCTATTTTGTGACGATGTGCTTAAACATAAAGATAAAATCCAATCGGAGTTCCAGGCATATATCAGCACCTTCAAGATGCCCTATGATCTCTTCACTACATATGGGCAAATGGTTCATCACTTTCAGCATCATATTGCCAAGATGGAATCAGAGATCAGCAACGGGACTAAATATTTGCAGGAACTTGAACTGCTCCTATTGCCAAGATTGCAGAATCTTCAGAAATGTTTTCTCAACCTAGAAGCTATCATGGTAACTCAAGATATGAGTACTGTTGATGCAATGGAAGAACTGGTATTCTAGATGAAAACTAAAAGTGAGGTTGCTACCTCATTACTTGAGTTATGGACATTGGCCATGAAAACTTTTATGCAGGACTTTAAATCTATTTTTGATAAATTTCATTCCTTATTGTCATAAACATTTACTCTAACTTTATTGTATAAGGAAATAGGGGTTACTTTGCATTACTTTGTCATTATTGGCAAAGGGGGAGTAGTGTACTTAAAATTTTGGTGAATGTTACCATTTCATGCACTTATAATTTTTGCAAAGGAAGTAGTGTATATGCTTAGGGAGAGTAATTTTGATTGTAGCATCATTTTGTTATTGTTGTAAAAACACTTAGATGACAAAATTTTCTTAAGTGTTTCCATCAATGCCAAAGGGGGAGATTGTTGGCATTTTGATGATGTTTTGATTGTCATTGATGGACACACACTTTCTAGATGATGAACACACACTTTCTTGATGTATGAGTTATGATCAACTGGTAATTGTTCCAACCAGTATTGTGTATTATTGATTGTATAGTCTTTAGACTATCAATATTTTGTAGAAGATGTTTACTGGTCACAAATTGATTGAAGACCTCAAGCGGTATGGAGATCCCAAGCGGTTTGAGGATCACAAGCGGTACAAAGGACCCAAGCGGTAGTTAACTTTTGATCAAAACACTATGATCTACGAGACTTGATTTTTTAAAATCGGTAAATAGTATATTGTACCAACCGGTATTACTCTGTGATGAGTTACCAACTAGTATTACTATAATGTGTGATGAGTTATCATCCACTGACACTTTTGTGGTGTGTTTGTGTCATGTTACCAAATATGTCTAGATGCACTGAACCTAGGAACTTGTAGTCTAATCCTATTGGACCGACATGAAATCAGATTCCTTTATAAGGACATCATGTCTAGGGTTTGCAAGTGAGAGATGTGTGATAGAAAAGGTTATGTGCAATCATTGAAGAGAAGATTAGATCTATATGAAGATATAGAGTGTGGAGATATTGAAGATTGAAGTAATGCTCAAATGCATTAACAATGAGATGTCAAGGATCTAATTAAGCATACTATACTATTGTCTAGACCATTCACTTGTTGATTACAAATATCTTCGACAAGTCTGAAACCCTTAATTGGGTAGGCCTAAAAAAGCCTTTGTAAATTATCTAACAAGGTGGTTCACAACTGTGGATTTGAAATCCTTTCACAAGGTAGTCTTTAACAAGACTTATCTCCTAATAGAGATCTAGATTCCTAATAGGATCTGTTCTGGTGAAGAACATTGTATGACCTTAACCTGTCTGGTTTCTATTTTGCAGATTGTTACTTGTGAGTTTCTGCTCACCATGGTTTTTCCCATTTGGGTTTCCACGTCAAACATTTTGTGTTATGGTGGTTGTGCTCTTGTGGGTGAATGCTTTGTTTTCTATTTGGTTTGCATTTATCTTAACTAGTTTATTAGTGAATCTGTTGTACCAGTTATCTGCTAAACTGTTTAAAAGTTTGTTTACAGTATTTTTTGGCATGCTAATTCACCCCCTCCCCTCTTAGTATTCATCAGTATTGTACTTTTTTATTCATTCCCTCTCTTAATTATAATCTTTTTCTTCGGAACCATTTTTTTTTTTGCCTCCATTCTTCTCTTGTGACATGCATTTTGCTTCCAGGTATTCTTGGGATCTTTGAAGTTGTATTTCTCAACTTCTTCACTTTTCCTCATGCACATGTCTTTTTGGAGTCTTTTAGGAAGCTTAAAAATGGGCTTTTTATTTGTGTAGACACATATTTCTATCCACTTGATTAAATGAGTTTAATATTTCTTTAATTAACATTTATTCAAATATTAATTAAATTCACATTTAATTAATTGTTTCCCATTTTTCAACTATTAATTAAATTAATATTTAATTAATTCAACACAACCCTCTTCTCCTATTAATTAAATTAATTATTGAATTTATTTGATTTAATTCACTTAACCAAACTTAGACCATTAATTAAATAAATAAATCATATTTGTTTAATTAAATCTTCTTTCACATTGAAATAAATAAACATTTATCCTTCACCCACTTGCATTTGCCTACAAATGCAAGTTGCACCACTATTTTTAATAAATTAATTATTATTTAAAATCCTATTTATCCTCACCCACTTGACACCTTTAATGGCTTCCCTTAAAGTCTTCAAGTCTTTAATGACTTCCTTCTAGAGTATTCTCAAACCTTTAATGGTTTCTTGTAAAGTCTTCAAAACTTTAATGGATTCGTTCTAGAGTCTTCTTAAGTTTTTAATGGTTTCCCTCAAAGTTTTCAAGAATTTAATTCTTTATCCCCCTTTTTCTCATTTAAATAAATTAAGATTTATTTAAGTAAAATCCAAAATTCACATTCCTATTTAAATAAATCAATATTTATTTAAATCTATCAAATGCAAGTTGCAACCAATAATTGAAATAAATAATTTTTTTTTAATTAAATCCTAAAAATCCTCCCACTTGCATTCTCTTATAAAATCCACTTGCATGCCTAAACCCATTCTAGATTCTTCTAATCACTTCCAACTTAGCATAATCCCCCTCATAATCATTTGCACATTTCTTTAAGAAAAATGTCACTTCTCAAAAACCCGTAAAGTATTCAATAACCATTAAAGACTTTATGTCTTCAAATGGTTAACCTCTAAAGTCTTCCAAACCATTAAAGTCTCTTACATAACGATTTATGGTTAACTCACCTTTGACCTTTGGTTAGAGACTTTGATCTAACTTAACAATCATTTTAACTCATGGGTCTCTTGAAAGCATTTATTGCTTTGACTAAGGTAACCATTTAACCCTTGCACATTCATTTATCCCTTGGATAAAAGGAATATGCATTAACCTAACCCTAACCCAACCCCCTAAGGTAATCATTATGTCCCCTCAAGCATTTAATGCTCTTTATCTCTCCTATCAAGCCTCCTCATGATGACATTTGTCAATATGGGATTGGTTTAAAATCTCACATGGATTGATTATCCTTCAATCTTAACCCTTGTTAAGATTATTCAATCTTAACAATCCAATTATCCATTTCTTCTATAAATAGGCCTCATTTCTTCATTATCATGATCCAAGTTTTCATGCATCCAAGTTATTGTCTATCTTAGAATCCAGATTTTGCCTCTCAATTTCAGAAGCATTTTTATCATTAGTATATCATATCATGTTAGTATAGTATTTAATTTATCATAGTATGTCTAGTTTCATTATCATAGCATAATATCAATATCATAGTAAGCATTTTTTATCATCATATAGATATTAGATGAATAGCATATAGATCTTTTTTATCACATATCACTCATTCTTTAGGTTGTCACTCTAAAGGTTTGTTTCTCAATGATCTAAGAGAAACCATTGCCTTGAAGATTCCTTGGAGATGGAGAACAATGGAATGGTTTTGAAAGGATTTGTTGGTTTAACTTGTTTTACTCATTTGATCCTTCATATGTAATGTTTCATTGGTATACTTGTTATATTTCTCTTAATTAACTACTAACACCACATTTCAGGTATACAATTTGCATTAGACCAAGGAGGTTTCAGTTCCTATTTTCATGCAACTATCTTGGAGAAGATAAGTATTGTTCAAACTTCATTTTTGAAGTTAGTTCTTACTAATCATTCTTCTTGTAAATTGTAATTTGAAGGGTTCTTTTGATAGAAGTGATAAGTCTGTAACTCAGTTTTAGAGTTTTATAGCATTGTAACACCTTTTTGACAATAATAGAGCATGTTGCCTTCTCAGATTTCCTAATATTGTGTTCATGGTGATTGATATGGTTTTATGTGATGATTTTTTTCCTTGTGATTGTGTTTCCATAAGCACCTTTATGTGGGAATTTCTACTTATTTGTAGGTCATAAGTTGTGCCAGTGATATAATCAGTCTCAAGTTGTGAGAAAACATCTTCTCGTACTAGGATAGTGAATATTATTGCCTTCTTATAAATTATTAATGCAAATAGTATGAGTATTTGAGTTGTGCAAGAATATATTCTTGGTACTAGTTATTCAATGTGTTACTTCGTAGTGGAAATTTTAGATTATTAGTTTGGTGCATCACCTTAAGAAGTAGAGTTTCATTTTATGTTTCCTCCTTTCCTTTTCCTTTGCAAAAAGTTAGTTTATGTGAAGTATCATCAAGAGATATTTTACTCTGGAGTTTCCCTCTCACTGCAGGTTACCCACAATCTAAGAATGTTCCCATGTATCACTAGATTCTTGAGGTTATTCAACAAGGTGCAAATCTATGTGATAATTTTTTTTAGCATGCCTGGTGGGACAGAGAGCTGATTGGGATTCTTCAAAAATCTCATGCTAGTGTTCAATGTATGCAACAACAACTTCAATATTAAGAGACATATTCTTAACATACCTAGTGACTTAGAGCTTTGGTGAAGAAGATTTAGTGTATTACAGTTTATGAGAAGAGTGTAGACAAGAACCAACCCTTCATCTTTTGAAAATTTGCAGTTCTCTCCACCTAGGGGAAAAGAGAGAGAAACTCAAAAGGCTAAGAAAACTATTGTTTATTCTAGGCGAGCCAAGTCTACTCTTCCTACTTTTAGAACTCATACTCTATTCCCAAGAATCCCAATGATCATGATTCCAATAGGTAAAAATTAGTACTTTGTTGCATTCAACCAAGGCACCCTAGTGAATTTAACCCAGGATTATGACATTATTGTAGTTTCTTTGAAAAGATTACCATATTTTTCTACTAAAGACCAAACTACTCTAGCTGAGCATATAAAGGATCTTGCAAACCTATGTGTTGTCCATCATCTGACAGAGGAAAATGTTGCAATCAAACTACTTCCAACCTCTTTCAAGGGGAAGGCTTTATAATGGTTTAGAAGTATACCCATCAATTCCATAGCAACATGGGACCAATTGGGCGACCGACTATTTAGTTTCTTTAAAGACAAATCAAATTATTTTGCATTGGTGGAGCAACTATCTACAATTAAGAGAGCCCCTCATGAGGTTATGTTAGACTTCAACCACCATTTTTAGAAGGCATGAGATGGGATTCCACAAATGGTAAGACCTATTTATGATCATGCATTTCTTTATTATTTAAGGGCTCTAAATATTTATATTTCAATAATGGTCCAATCTATGGGAGGAAATACACTTCTAACTGCTTATGTAATGGCTATAAGAGCTAAGAATAACCTCATACTGGATGGAAAAATTGCCCTAATACCTTTGCCAATATTTCCTACAATTCAAACACCTACACCATTGCAAGTACCTCCTATTGATGTTATTCCAACTATGCCAAGATTTCCAACACTTAATACCCATCCTAATAGACAAGAAAATACATCTCCAACTCAACCTTCTGAGTTACAAGAGATTAAAGGGATTTTACAATCATTTGGAAATGAGATTGTAAATCTTAAGAGACAAAAAAATCAGAATTTCAGACCTTATCAACCTACTTATCATCAAAATCAGTCAAATAGACCACCTTATTAGCCTTATAATCAAGCCAAAGACTAGATCTTCACTCCTCAAGGCCTTACCAAGCTTACAATCTCAATGCTACTAGCACCTCCAAAGAGCTTGTGCCCATTTAGAACAATTTATGTCGAGCACAAGTGGTGTTTTTCATGTAATTAGCCCCACAACCAAAACACTTGTACAAATGGGGTGATTAATCAGGCCTTGAAGGTTCAAAATAGTCCAATAGTGCAGTTTAATGTGCCTATAGAAGCTCCTGTGTAGCCAGAAAGAAGAACAAACATATGAGACAACACTCCTCAACTGGCAAGGGGAAGATTTTCATGGAGTTAATCAAGTGGCCTCTTTAATTGCAGACAACACACACAACAAGAAGAGATCTATAGATGAAAGAAAATATTTTATTTAAGTTCAAACTCATATGAATCAAGTGTCAAATGTGAGTCAAGGTGTTGTTGGCCCATCAAAGGTTGAGAATGTTCAAATTTTGCCAAGAAGTCAACCTTTGGTAGGCAAGAAGAAACCCAACTCACCAGTGCAACCAATTCCTATGAAAGGTGATGTTGTTTCCCCTAAAAGCCAAGGTAAAGCTGTAGATGGAGCCATCTCTATGTGACATGTTGTTGTCACCTCCATCTTCTATGTTTCACTTAGTCATATTTATCTCGTTATCTCTACATCCAAAATAAACAAACTTCATTCAGTAACTCCATGATCACCCTCTAAATGATTAGAATAGGGTAGAGCCTAAAGATATGTTTTGTACTCTATCAATTTCTTTGTGCCTCTATGGAGTAATCCAATATACGATTTTGCATGTTTTACCACTTCTCCTTCCATTTCTGATACTAATCATGGAACACCATGAGCAACAAGATGTACATCTTCTTTTAATAATCTCGAGCATATGAACAAAGTGAATGTATCTATGTCTATGTGGGATTCCCTGAGTATCTCTAGCCAAAAGGATCTACTCCAATCAACCCTATCAAATTTGAGCATATCATGAATTTGATAGAGATAAATCCAAGTCTATATTGACAAATATCACTATGAATGATAAGGACTAGCAAGCTCCTAAAGTTAAACCTCCACATTTTTGTGTCTTTGATCATAGGAGACCATTTATTTCACAACTGTATAATAGATTTTGGGGTTGGTAGTTCAATAATTCCAAAGCAAATTGTAGACAAACTGGGTATTTAGTATGAGATGCTTGAAAAGGGAGTTATTAAATTAGATGGTACTACTATCAATATAATAGGGGTGATAAAAGGTCTAAGCTTGACTTTACATGCCTACCCAAACTTCTCTATACCACAATATATCGATGTAATAAAGATTCCTCCTTATTTTTCCATATGTTTGTCTAGGGACTTCACAGCCGAGATAGGTTGTTTTCTATCCTCTAATTGATCTTATATGCTTTTCAGAACTAGGTATGGCACTAAAGTTACTATAAAATCAAAACCCATTGCTAAAGACCATATTGAGCCATACACCCCAAGTGTTATTAATTCTTAAGTTGCTATTAATTGCACTATTTTTTACCATGAATATTAGTAGTAGTTTAAGAATCAAGAACATGGGTTGATGATATTCTTAATATTCTTTTAGATGAATGGGCATATTAGAGTGTGAAGGATACATCAAATCAACAACTGGAAGATGTTGATTTTGGTGTATATGATGCATGAAACTAACTCTTGTATGCTTAACATTGAGAAAAACATATAACAACAAAGTGGACATCATGACAATGAGGTTTGTGAGTTGTATTTGGATGGCTCAAGGAGTAAGGCTAGAGCTGGTGGTGGATGCATGCTTGTTTCCCTAAGAGGTGAGAAGTATTATTTGGTCTTTCGATTCTATTTCAGCTGTACTAATAATGTTGTTGAATACAAGGCTCTCAAACATGGCTTGGAATGGGCAAGAAGAAGGGGTATTAGTTGTTTGAAAGTATACAGGGACAATGATTTGGTTACTAATCAGGTGAGAAATATTTGTGTTACTAAAAATGATTCACTTAAATCTTACGAGCATAGGTTATGGGACCTCTGGGAAGGATTTGAAGCATTTAATTTGATATTCATACCTAGAAATTAGAATAAACATATTGATAGGTTAGTTTCTATTGGTGTTGAATTTGATATTCCAAAAGAGATTGGTAGTGGTAATAGTCATCATCATGTTAAGATTATTGTTAGGCTTGTTGTACCTAATAATAACATTCATTAGAAAGTGTTCGATAGTGACCAGAAGATAGTAAACTTCTTAAGAGAATAAGTTGAGCCCTCGCATGCTTATCAACATCAGTATGGTGAGAAAATCATTCAACTCAAGAATAATAAGATTCCAAAAGGTTTGGTCACCCTAGAATTAGTTTTTAATACTGATGACATGAAGCTAGAAACCATGAAGCTAGCATACAAGTTCAACAAGATCGCTATGAAGAAGTTGAGGTCTTCAAATGAAAACTTCTTAAATTGAGAAAGGTATGTAGAACAGAAGAAAAACATGTTTTTATTCAACTTTTTCAAGACTTTAGTGATGTTTTTTCATAGGAATTAATTGATTTAAAGAACTTTGATCCTCAGCTTGCCCAACATACCATTGAGAATGAGCCTAATTCCAAACCTATGAGACAAAAAAAAGGTCTTTGAATCCTAAATTAGATCCCCTTAGGAAGCAATAGTTGAATAAATTGATTCAAAGCAGCGTCATATTTCCTATTAAGCTTACCTCATGGGTTTCTAACCTTGCCCCTGTTAGGAAGAAGAATGGAGAGATAAGGTTGTGTGTAGATTTCCATTATTTGAACAAAGCCTCATTAAAATAATACCATCCATTGCCCTCTATGGAACAAATTCTTCAAGTAGTTGCAGGGTTCAAGAGGTTTTCCTTGCTAGATGGCTATTCTGGTTAGAACCAGATATTAATGAATGAGGAAGACCAATATAAGCCAACTGACATTACTAAATGGGGTACCATGGCATATAAGAAGACGTCTTTTGGTTTTTCCAATATTGGGGCAACCTTTGAAAAATGCAAAGGATATGGCTTTTTAAGGCTTAATGTATAAGATTGTTTTAGTATACCTTGATGACATTACTAATTTTTCCAAAGAAGCTAAAGAGCACATAACCATCTAAGGAAGATTTTTGAAAGGTACTATTGAGTTTGGGATATCTCTTAATCCAAAAAAGTGTGTATTTTTTTTTCATGAGGAGAGATTGCTTGGGTATGTGGTTTCTAAACATGGTATCACCATTGACCCTCAAAGAGTAAGTGTTACTTTAGCTCTTCCTTTACCAGCACACAAAAAAGGTCTTTGGGGTTTTATTGGTAGAATCAACTTTGTTAGGAGACTTATCCTTGTTATTATTGATTTTTTAAGTCTGCTAACTTATATGTTAAGAAATAATGTTCCTTTTAGCTAGACTAGGGAAAGGAAAAGGAGTTTTGAGATTATAAAAGAAGCATTAGCCGATTCACCTACACTTCTAAATCCTGAGTTTTCTAAATATTTCACTTTATTTGCCTATGGTAACATTGATTCTATCTTAGCTATGATGGCACAATAAAATGATGAAGGTTCTAAGAAGCCTTTAGTGTTCTTGTGTCAAGTGCTTCCTGACTACGAGCTAAGGTATACTTTTGTAGAAAAATATATACTTGTAAAAATTCTAAAAAAATTTAAACACGTGATTTTAAATAATAATATTATTCTAATAGTTTCTCATCCAAGTGTGAAGGAATTTCTTTTAAGAAAAGACTTAAGTGATAAGAGAGTTGGTTGGGTAACCAAAGCAATGAAGTATGATGTAGAGATTAAGGTTACCAAGGTGGTTAGGGGCAAAGGGTTGTGTGAACAACTTACTGATGGTGTTACCAATAGTCAAGAACCTAAGCAAGAGATTGTTCTAGTGTTGCAAGATGAAAAAAATCGATAGATTCTGTTGGATACAATTGTTTAATTGTGTATTGTCTTTGATGTTACACAAATTCCATATCAGTCTACCGAGCTCAGCATGTTCGGCAAGGCAGTTAGACAGAGTCTACCGAGTTCAGACGGTAAGAGAAGCAAGTTACAGAGTCTACCTAGCACTCCAGAATGCTATACCGAGTTCGCAGTCTTTACCAAGTTCAGTCGGTCTTCGAAGAATATGTGAAGGAAAGTCAGTCTTTACCGAGTTCAGTCGGTCTTCGAAGAATAAGGAAAGTCAGTCTTTACCGAGTTCAGTCGGTCTTCGAAGAATATGTGAAAGAAAGTCAGTCTTTACCAAGTTCGCAGTACTTACCGAGTTCAGTCGGTTACCGAAGAATCAGCAGTGTTCACTGAGCATCAGTGAAATGTTTATGCAGCCGACCAAAGCAAAATTTATTTATTGAAACTTGTATATGTAGCTGACCTATGTAATATTTATTTTAACTTGTAATTGGGCCGACTTGGTAACCTGAATGGTATATATAAGAGATCAAGTTGCGATTTTGAAGTGTGGTGAAGTGTGAGAAGTATGGAAATGTGAAGGAGCAGAAATGTGCGAATTCTGATATCCTTGAGGTGCAGAAAAGATATATGTGATCAATAAGGATCTATTGGCGCAGAACAGAGATCTGTATCAGCAAGATAAGTTGTATTTAATTCAGATCACTTCATTGTTGCTTTCTAACCATTGTAGCAGTGATACCGAAATCTCTTAACAGAGTTGGTCTAACAACCATTTTTGTAAATCCTCTGACAAGGTGACAATTCGGTTGAATTGTTCTTAAGACCTTTCACAAGGCCACTCCTAGCAGGGTGATTAAATCCTCTAACAGGGTCACACCTAACAGTGTGTTTTGTAACCTTTAACAGGGTTGGCTCCTAACAGGGCTCACTTCAGAAGAGTGAAAATCAGTAACTAGTTACATTGGTGGTTTTCCCAGAATTGGGTTTCCACGTTATATCTGGTGTTACTTGTGTTCATGTTATTTGTTTTATGCATGTTAATGTTTAATGAACAATGATAAGTTAATTTACCGAGTTTCAGCAGTTTATATTTAAGACATCTAAGGGACTTGTGGATTTATTTTTGTGGTAACTGATTCACCCCTCCCCTCTCAGTTACTCCATCCATATTTCCAACAATTGGTATCAGAGCTTTCGGTGCTTGTAGGAAGGATTTCAAGGATCTAAGCTAAAGATCAAGACGTCTTACAAGAGGGAAATTCCAAGGCTAAACAGAAATAACTTTTCAGCATGGCAAGGTCTCATGAGACTCCATTTGGCTTCCATTGGAGATACAGGATTGACACATCTTGACACAGAATATGTGACACCCACTGGTACACTAACTGTTGCTGATATTGTGGCAAAGAAGACTCATAACACCATGATGATAGACATTGCATCTGCCCTAAGCTATGAAGAGTTTGATGATGTCAAAGACTGCAAAACTGCATTTGAAATGTGGAACAAGCTGAAAGATATCTATGGTGGTGATGACAATGTGAGAAGAGCCAAAGCAGAAAGCTTGAGAGGACAGTTTGATCAATTAAAAATGAGTGAGGATGAAAATATTGCAAAGTATGTTGAAAGAGTCAAAGCCAGTGTCAGTGCAATCAAAGCTTCTGGAGGTGATATCTCAGAGGAAACAGTCATAAGCAAAGTTCTCAGAACATTACTACCCATTTATGCAATCAGAGTTTCTGCAATTCAGGAAAGAAGATGTGAAGCAAATCACAAGATAAATTTAGAGGCCATAGTTGGAAGATTAACTGCATTTGAGTTAGACAACTATGACAACTATGTTCCAGCTTCCAAAAACATGGAATCGGCATTTGAAGCTAAGGTTTCACTCGAGGAGAAAGGCAAAAAGAAAAAGGAATCTCGATCAGAAAGTGAAGATGAATCAGAACCAAGTTCAGACAGTGATCTTGAAATAATTGAAGCTCTTCTAGCAAGGAAATATTCCAAAGGTAGAGGAAAATACAGAGGCAAAGTTCCTCTAATCTGTTTTTCATGTGATGAAGTCTGTCATATTGCTGCTAGATGCCCAAACAAGCAGAGCAAAGATGAGAAGAAAGATCACAAATGGAATGGCAAAAAGGACTACAAATCATTCAAAGGTAAGAAAACATGCTTTATGGCTAAGGATTCTGATAATAGTGAAGATGAAATTGTTTATATTGCTATAAGAGATGATTCTGATAATGATGAGGAAGATATGATGGCACTTATTTCTCATATAAGAAAAAATGATATTTGGATCATAGACAGTGGTTGCTCTCATCATATGACTGGTGATAAAACCAAGTTTGAACATTTTATAGACTATGATGGAGGTAGTGTAAGGTTTGGTAATAATGAACCTCGCTACATAAAAGGAAGAGGTAGAATCCCTATAACCAAAGAACTTGTATTTGATGATGCCTACTGGGTTGAAGGTCTCAATCACAACTTGATGAGTGTGGCACAGCTACTTAATAGTGGACTCAAGGTGGAATTCATGCATGGAAAGGCCAAACTGCTAAATAATCAAGGAAAGCTGATTGGATCAGGCACTCAAACAAAAGGTAATTTGTTCCGATTTGAAACAAGTGAAAATTCATGTTTTATTGCTCAAGTTGAAGAGAGTTGGTCATGGCACAAAAGGTTATGTCATGTAAATTTTGATAACCTAGTGAAAATAAGTAAATTCAGAAAAGTAAGAGGTATTCCAGATATAAAGAAACCTGAGGTCGGTCTATGTAAGAATTGTCAAATTGGAAAGATGGGAAAGACTAGTTTCAAAAGCAAAAACTATCAATCTGAAGATATATTAGAAATTGTGCATACTAATTTATGTGGACCCATAGGAACTGAAAGTTATACTAGAGAAAAGTTCTTCATTCTTTTTGTTGATGATTACTCAAGAATGATGACTGTCATGTATTTAAGGAACAAATCAGAAGCATTTGAAAAGTTCAAATGGTATTTGGCCAGAGTAGAAAAAGAAACAGGTAAAATACTTAAATGTCTAAGGTCAGACAGAGGTGGTGAATTCATCTCTCATGAATTCAATAACTTTTGCATTGAAAGAGGAATCAAAAGACAAGTATCAGCCCCTAGAACTCCTGAGCAAAATGGAATAGCTGAAAGAAGGAACAGATCTATCATGGATTGTGCAAGAACCTTAATGATTGAAAAGAATATTGCTATCAAATATTGAAAGGAAGCTATCAGCACTGCTGTTCATACCTTGAACCGAGTACAGCTGAAGAAGGACTCATTCAAAACCCCCTATGAATTATGGTATGGCTACAAACCTAATGTAAGTTACCTAAAAGTATTTGGAAGTAAATGTTACATTTTGAAAGAATCTAGAAAAGGAAAATTTGATGTGAAAGGTGATGAAGGCATATTCCTCGGATATTCTTGCAAGAGTAAAGCATATAGATGTTTGAACTTGTCTACTCATAAAGTTATAGAAAGTACACATGTGAAAGTTGATGAGTTTGCAGAAATATCTGAAGAAGAAAGCAAAAGAGAACCAGAAGATTATAGAAGATTTGTGTCTATTGAACCTGATACAATACCAGAAACATCTGCTAATCAGGAATCTTCTACTCCCGAGTCATCAATAACCGAGTTACAGAAAGAGCAAACCGAGCCAGTGTCTACCGAGTCTGAAGAAACTGAGCCAATATTTACCGAGCCGGTCCAGCTAGTTGAAGAACAAGAGGACAATGATGAAATTCATTCTAAAGGCAAGAAACCTGTATTAGCCGAGTATGTCAGACGACATCACTCAGCAGATCAGATCATTGGAGACAAATCTAAAGGAACCATGACAAGAGGTAAGTTGAAAAGCACTTGTTTACTTGCTGATTTTGAACCTAGAAATGTCAAAGATGCATTGGGAAATGATAGTTGGACAGAGGCTATGAAAGAAGAGATAGAACAGATAGAGAAAAACAAGACATGGACTCTTGTACCCAAACCTAAGGATAAAAATGTGATTGGAACTAAGTGGGTATTCAGAAATAAACTGAATGAAGATGGCAAAGTTTCAAGAAACAAAGCAAGACTAATATGCAAAGGATATGCTCAACAAGAAGGAATAGACTATGGAGAAACTTTTGCTCCTGTTGCAAGATTGGAAGGAGTCAGAACCTTACTTGCATATGCCGCCTACAAAGGATTCAAAGTTTATCAGATGGATGTTAAATCTGCATTTCTTAATGGTATATTGGATGAAGAGGTTTATATTGAACAACCTGAAGGTTTTGTTGATCCACAAAAGAAGGACATGGTCTGCAAATTACATAAAGCATTGTATGGTCTGAAACAAGCCCCTAGAGCATGGTATGAAAGATTGCATAACTATCTTATTCAGATTGGATTTCAAAGAACTAATGATAACAGTAGCTTGTATATCAAGGAAGGATCAGATAACAAAATTGTCTTAGTAGAAATATTTGTAGATGATACTATTTTCACAGGAAATGATGATCTTTGCAAAGAATTTTCAGTACAAATGAATAAGGAATTTGAAATGTCTATGTTTGGTGAGATCAAATTCTTTGTTGGTCTTCAAATTCAATAGAACAAAAATGGTATCTACATTACTCAATCAAAATACATCAAAGAGATACTGAAAAAGTTCGGTATGGAAGATTGTAAACCAGTTGGAACTCCTATGTGTACTGGATTGAAGCTTACCAAGGAAGATGAATCACAAGAAGTAGATCAAACACTGTATAGATCTATGATTGGAAAGCTGCAGTATGTTGTTCATACTAGGCCAGATATTGCTCTTGTAGTTGGTATTGTTGCAAGATTCTCAGCAAAACCAAGAGAAAGTCACATGACGGCAATCAAAAGAATAATGAGATATTTGAAAGGAACTGAAGAATATGGATTATGGTACAAATTTGGAGGAAATTTTGATTTGAAAGTATTTACTGATGCTGATTGGGCAGGAAACATTGATGACAGAAAAAGTACAAGCGGAGGAGCATTCTTTCTAGGAAAGAGATTGGTTTCCTGGACAAGCAAAAAGCAGAACTGTATATCCCAATCTACAGCAGAGGCAGAATATGTTGCTGCAGCAGTAAATTGTTCAAATGTTGTTTGGTTTAAACAGCTATTGGCAGGCATGAAAATGGAAATCAAAGAACCAATTGTTATGTTCTGTGATAATACAAGTGCAATTGACATGTCCAAGAATCCAGTGATGCATCCCAAAACCAAACACATTGCAATAAAATATCATTTTGTCCGAGAATTGGTGCAGGACAAGGAGATCAGATTGGAATATATTCACACAAAGAAACAAATTGCTGACATATTCACAAAACCATTGGCTAAGGATGCATTCTTGTATCTTAGAGGTAAGTTAGGGGTCACTCCCCTATCTGAAATTCACTAAAGAAAAGTTTTAGTGATGCATCAACTCATCCTAAGTGAAAAATCTACTAGTTGATGCAGTATAATCAGGAAAATATTGCATATGAATCAATACAAAAGGTACATTATAACTCAGATGAAGTCTTATTGTCTTTGGCATGTGTTGTCAAAGAGGGAGAGTTTTATTGTCATATCCTACTAAAAATTTGAAAGAAAGTTCATTAAGATAAAGAGGGAGAGTTGTTTGATAAAGAGGGAGAGTTTTACCGTCCAAAGATGAAGTTACTTCACAGAGGGAGATTATTGAAAGAAGGAGTGTTCTCTATCCAAAGGGAAAGTTATGTCGGCATGTTGCTGTCATAAAAGAAAAGACCTGCTTTCAAATTTCATTCTGCTATGACATGTTGTGTTGCCATCAATGCCAAAGAGGGAGATTGTTGGATACAATTGTTTAATTGTGTATTGTCTTTGATGTTACACAAATGTCATATCAGTCTACCGAGCTCAGCATGTTCGGCAAGGCAGTTAGACAGAGTCTATCGAGTTCAGACGGTAAGAGAAGCAAGTTACAGAGTCTACCTAGCACTCCAGAATGCTATACCGAGTTCGCAGTCTTTACCAAGTTCAGTCGGTCTTCGAAGAATATGTGAAGGAAAGTCAATCTTTACCGAGTTCAGTCGGTCTTCGAAGAATAAGGAAAGTCAGTCTTTACCGAGTTCAGTCGGTCTTCGAAGAATATGTGAAAGAAAGTTAGTCTTTACCAAGTTCGCAGTACTTACCGAGTTCAGTCGGTTACCGAAGAATCAGCAGTGTTCACCGAGCATCAGTGAAATGTTTATGCAGCCGACCAAAGCAGAATTTATTTATTGAAACTTGTATATGTAGCCGACCTATGTAATATTTATTTTAACTTGTAATTGGGCCGACTTGGTAACCTGAATGGTATATATAAGAGATCAAGTTGCGATTTCGAAGTGTGGTGAAGTGTGAGAAGTATGGAAATGTGAAGGAGCAGAAATGTGCGAATTCTGATATCCTTGAGGTGCAGAAAAGATATATGTGATCAGTAAGGATCTATTGGCGCAGAACAGAGATCTGTATCAGCAAGATAAGTTGTATTTAATTCAGATCACTTCATTGTTGCTTTCTAACCATTGTAGCAGTGATACCGAAATCTCTTAACAGAGTTGGTCTAACAACCATTTTTGTAAATCCTCTGACAAGGTGACAATTTGGTTGAATTGTTCTTAAGACCTTTCACAAGGCCACTCCTAGTAGGGTGATTAAATCCTCTAACAGGGTCACACCTAACAGTGTGTTTTGTAACCTTTAACAGGGTTGACTCCTAACAGGGCTCACTTCAGAAGAGTGAAAATCAGTAACTAGTTACATTGGTGGTTTTCCCAGAATTGGGTTTCCACGTTATATCTGGTGTTACTTGTGTTCATGTTATTTGTTTTATGCATGTTAATGTTTAATGAACAATGATAAGTTAATTTACCGAGTTTCAGCAGTTTATATTTAAGACATCTAAGGGACTTGTGGATTTATTTTTGTGGTAACTGATTCACCCCTCCCCTCTCAGTTACTCCATCCATATTTCCAACAGATTCAACTCCTATTACTAGTCAGGTGCAAGATATGGTACATTTTCTCCAAACTGGTGAGCTTCCTCAAGGTTTGGATAGAACCAAAAGAAGATATTATAGGTTGAAATCTATTCCTTATGTCCTTCTCAGTGGCATTCGGTTTAGAAAGGATTTTAATTGTGTGTTACTAAGATGTATAGAAGATTATCAGATTGACAAGTTTTTGCATGAGTTTCATGAGGGGTCAGTTGTAGGTCATTTATCACCATGAGAAATATCTCTTAAGGTGATGAAGTGTGGCTATTATTGGCCTATTCTATTCAATTATGCACACTTATAGGTAAGAAAGTGCAAGGGGTGTTCTATGTTTTCTAGAAAAGAGAGGTCGACAACCTTGCCATTACAGCCGATTCAAATTGAACAACCTTTTGTGAGATGGGGATTGGATTTTATTGGAGTTATTAACCCCCCATCCAGTGCTAGACATAAGTGTGTTCTTATAGCCAAAGACTATTTCACTAAGTGGAACTTAAGGAGGCCAATGAGACTATTGTTCTTAACTTTTATGAAGATCTACTTACCAGATTTGGAGTGGTTGAATCTATTATTTCAAACAATTCTCTTACCTTTATTAGTTTTATATTTCTAATTAGGCTGTCAAAAATGGGATTTGTCTCAATACATCCTCGAATTACTATCCACAAAGCAATGTCTAGGCAGAATCCACAAATAAGAACTTAATCAAAATCATCAAGAAGACCATGGAGGGTAATCAAACAGCTTGGCATACTCAGTTGAAATCAACATTGTGGGTTGATACAATTACTTTGAAAAAGTCAATAGGTCATTCACCTTTTATGCTTGTATATGGAAAGGAATAAAGCCTCCCTCTTTCACTTGAATTGCCAAAACTTGATTTAGCCAATTAGCTGGACATGATGGGTGAAGAGCCAATGACTAGTACGATTGGCTCAATGGGTTGAGAAAGAAACTAAAGTTTTGGTGTTAATAAGTGTTGTTGCACATAGTTTAGATGTAATTTTCATTTCCCTAAGTTCTTTAAGCATGGTTATTTAGTTGGTTTTGAGTTCAATAGTTGAATAAGAGAGGTGTTCCTATGATTTCCCTCTTATAATTCATCAAATAGATATCCATTATTCATAATAGTGAGTTTGTTAGTTCACTACCATAAACCATACACATGTACTCAATGGATCAAAAGAGGTAGAAACAATGCTATAGTGAGTTACAATGATGCAAAGGAATGTTTTTCAAAGGTTTTGTTAGGTTAGAATGACTATGTTCCCAATGGACAATTCAAGGCAACTCATCTAGGATGCTTACCTGGCAAGCATTTAGCAGAAATCACCAAAAATATTCCCTAATTTCACTTCCATCTCACTTAGGTAAAGTTGGAACAAGATTTACTTTGAAATATTAAAAGTACATATTTGATTATGCTAGGTACTGATACAAATAAGAAATGTTATCAACTAAAGTAATAGATTCAATAAAAATGTTCTTTGAAGAAATAGGAGTTTACCACTATGCATAGAAAATTCAATACATTATGAAAAGATGTTACACATTTACAGAAGAAAGCATATAAAAGGAGTAGGGATTTTTTATTGCTTGAATGATAAATCCCCGAGGCTAAGTTTTCACTTGTCTTCATGCTCCTTATGCTCTATTGCTCCAGAAGTGTCTGCAAGAAATAGAAAAAGTGGTATTAGAGCTTAGGATACCTAATCATTTCATATGTAACATGAGAAAATACATGGTTATTCTCATAGAGCATCAAATCAGACATACATTCATCTCATTCATCAAGAAAAGAAAAGAAATATCATCAATATCCTTTACAATCTAAACTTCATTATTTTATCTAATGTGTTTGTTCACTGTACAGGTACAAGAATGATATTCCTTATTGGAATACTTTATAGTCTACATTGATATGTCAGATATCATAGCATGTGGGGTAAAATGGGGCTCCCACAAGGGTTGAGCCCAGCATGATGTTATCTCGCTATTGCTTCAATCAAGAAGGAACTTATAATTCACAATAGTAAACCAATGAGATCAGTGTTATAGAGAACAAGTTTGTGCCTAGTGGAATTATACTAGGGGGTAATCGTATGGATCTATGTCACACTTTAGGCTAACAGTACCTATTCCGGACAGAAGGGTTCCAACTGAAATGCTTCTAGACAGAACCCTTCCACTAAGACTAACTTGGCGGCCACGTAGCGCTCGCGTGGCAACGGATTTCTGGCCAGAAATGGCTTCTATCCAGAACGCTTCCAACTGGAGCGTTTATGTCCTTTCAATACATTACACTATAAAAATTCATAAATATTTTGAATAGTTCTAGCCAGAACTGTCTATGTGGAATGCCAAGTGGCAGCCACATCAACAAAAATGATGATTTTCTAAAACTTGTCACTTCTGTGATAAAATTCAATAGGTAAATTAAACTTATTAAAAAAAATAAAAATACCCTTTTGTAGAGATAAAAGTCACGATTCTACTCATATAGTCATAGGTGTACACACTAGTTTGGAGTTCTCTAACCCAAACTTTTTCAACAATTCTTAAATGTATTTAGACTGAGAAATGAAAATTTCCCATCATTTTGATTAACTTGCAAACTAAAAATGAAAGTTAAGTCACCAATCATGGACATCACAAATTCTTTTTTCATCTCATTAGCAAATTTTCTACACATACCTTCATTTCCTCCAAAAATAATGTCATCAAAATATAATACAACAATTAATATTTTTCTTGAGTTAGTTTTGAAATATAAATTATTGTCAGTTGAACCTTCTTGAAATCCTTGATTAGTCAAGTACTTCTCTAGCCTTCCATGCCAAGATCTAGAGCCTTGTTTCAATCCATACAAGGCTTAATTCTTTCTAGTTGTTCAACGTAAACTTCTTCTTTCAACTCTCCATTTAAAAATATTGTTTTCACATCTATGTGATAAACTTTGAAATCTTTAAAGGTTGTAAAATCCAATCACATCTTAATTGCTTCCATTTGAGCAACCAGGGCATATGTCTCATCAAAATCAATGTCTTCAATCTGAGTATAACCTTTACAAACCAACCTTTCTTTATTTCTCACAACCTTTCCATCTTCATCTAGCTTATTCCAAAATACCCACTTTATTCCAATCGCATTCTTATCTATCGGTCTATTAACTAATTCCCATGTTTGATTCTTTTCAATATTATCCACCTCTTCTTTCATTGCCTTCATCCAATTCTGATCATTGCAAGCTTTTTCTACAATTTTTGAGTTCAATCTTTCAAAGTAGACATAACAAGACTTATTCTTGAGTTGCTTTGCTTCTTGTGATGATACCTTAGTTGATATCTCGAATAATCTAATCCACTGAGTGATTCTTATAAACATATTTTATGGTCTTAGATGTAGATGCTAAAGCTTCTTGAGCTTCCTTTTCTTCATCTCTTTCTCTGATTTTATCTTCCCTTTTTTTGTCAATTGATTCATCAAACTCATATCCTACCAATTTTTTGGATTTTTTAGAAATATCTTCATCAACCTTTACATTTGCACTTTCAACAATCTTGTTCAACCTTTTGTTGTAACACTAATATTTCTTTATCCTTGTAGAGTATCCTAGGAATATGCCTTCATCATCTTTGTCGTCAAACTTGCCAAGATTATCCTCATCTCTTTGGATGTAGCACTTTCTTCCAAATATCTTAAAATATTTCATTATCGAAACTCTTCCATGCCATAGCTCATAAGATGTCTTTCCATGTCTTTTCTAGTATAGAATTACATTAATAGTGTATACTACAATATGAATTGCTTCTCTCCAATAGGCTTCTGGAAGTTCTGCTCCTTTGATCATTGTTTTGGCTACCTCTTGGAGTGTTTGGTTTATTCTTTCCAGTAAACCATTATGTCAAGGTGTATTTGGGGCTAACAACTATCTTTTAATATCATGTTTCTCATAAAAAATTTTAAACTCATCAAAAGTAAATTCTCCTCCTCTGTCAGACCTCAAACACTTAATCTTTCTATCAACTTTATTTTCAAATTTAGCCTTGAATATTTTGAACTTCTTTTATGTTTTTTACTTTTCTCTAAAAAATGTAACCCATGTCATTCTAGAGTAATCATCAATCATCAACATGAAATACCTCTCACCATCACATTTGCAACATTGTTGGAGACCAGAGGACTCAGTTTTTGTGTAGCTTGAAGAGTTCTTCCTCCTTCCTCAACACTTGGAGTTTCTACTTTTATCATTCTTGCAAATTGTAATCTATGTAATTTTTATAGTTATAATTGTATTTGTTGATTATTTATATAGTGAACTCTCCTTACAAAGATGTATGTAATTGTAATTTGTTGTAATGATTTGATGTATCTTTAAGTGGACTGGTGTTGGGACTAATCATCAAGCATGATATTGTGCGCTTCTACTTTGATGTTTTATTGTGATTTTATCACAGGAAAACTTGATTTGGTTCTTAAAATGAATGCCAACATGTCCCTTATGGTTTTCTAGATTGAATTAACTATCTTCTATTATGGTCATAAGTTCTTGACTATGGTTAGTATGTTTTGGGGCATTTAGAGTCATTTTGGGCTTAATCGGAACTGTTGTGGGGTCTCCCAAGGTTTCTTAATCTTGTCTCTTGATATTTTGGACATCCTTGAGAGATGTGAAGTTAGTTATGGGAAGTTTTCTAGGTGCAATGAGTATGTTGTGAGTGCACCTGATTCTTGACTAGCCTTGGAAGCACCACCCAATGATTTTATGACACCATTCTTACCTCTATTTTTTATCATTTTTATCAATTATCTCAATTCAATGTGCATGGGGATATTATGACTTCACCAAGGATTCTAGTGTGTCAAGGACTTTTTATAGCCCATCCAAGAAGCTCATTAGTTTTTGACAAACACTCATCTCAAGGATGTCAATGTAAGTTCACCAATCCAAAGGGCACTAGCATGTTTTAGGGACTCTAGTGTAACCCAAGGACACTAATCTGCCATGATAGTGTCCTTGTAGTGCACTAGTACTTAGTTGTGTTGTCTATTTCTATGTAGGGATCTCGTACTTGCTTGTTCAGTCCTAAGATGATTTCAAGGCCTAGAGATTTCAGTTTGACCCAATTTAAAATATATTGTAAAGTTAGATAACTCAGGAAGCCATTTGAAGGGTCATTATTAGTTTTTGAGTGAGTTTGGATGTTGTCAAGGGTATCCATTTGCATTTAGGGTTTCATCAAAGCCCATATGTGACACCTAGGACCTAGCGACTAGTTTTGTTTGACAAATCCAACATCATAACATAGGAGATGGTCATGTGTGATCTTAATCACCTTATAAACCTTTTCCTAATGTTTGGGACCTTGTTCATTTTTAGTTTCAAGTGTTTAGTTTTCTACTTGTGTGTTTTCAGTTATCGATCCTAGGATTGAAGTTACCTTGTGATGAATGTTGTAAACATATCGTTATACATGATGACAATTTATTACTTTGAAAAAATTATTTCCATTAATTTATTATGTAATTTTATTTTATCCTGTAGGGTTCCTTGGTAAGGCACAACAAAAATTAAGAATACTTGAAAAATAACTTGTAACTTAAAAACTATGATTTCTGAATGATAGATGATTGCCTTATGTAGGGTTCTCAAGGTATTTTCACATTTAGACCAACTTCTAATGGTCATATCAAATTATCAAGATTAGATTTAAAAAAATGACATGAACTAACACTCACTAAAGTTCAAATTTTGGATGCTTCTGGAGGCACTATGGTGTTGGGTGTCATAGTACACCCAAGAGAAGGAGAAAAGAAAGGTTGTTGATGAATATAATATCACAAGACACAAAATTTTATCACCTCATTATCATATGATAATAATTAGGATGATATAGCACCAAAATGTTATTTATATAAATAATTTTAAAAAGATAATTAAAACAAAATTTGTTGGTGGGTTGGTTTAAACCTACACCAACCACTCCTATGAAACTGGGCATAACCCAAGGGGCTACAATCTTGTGATGGCCTAGACTATGGATAGAGGGTAGTACCTTAGGATATTGAACCCCTCTACGGGGTAGGTTCTGAGGAGATTTTTGTTCTCAAATTATGTTAGTCGCTAGGGAAAATACCCCAACAACTCCATGGATTCTATTTTTTAATAATAATTTTTAATTTTTCCTCATCAAAACATTATACAAGGTAGAGAAAAGTGGTAGACAATACAAAAATAAATTATTATTATTTTGTGGGCTTGCATGATGATCATAGTTATGTTAATAGTACTAGTTTTACAACTATATAGTTCCATACAATTGAGAAAATTGGTATAGTGGCAACTTAGTCAACCCCCAAAAAATCTAAAAAAAAATTATTTCCAAACTTTATCATTCCTCATATGAAGTTATATGTTTTAGTCTTTCTAAGAATAGATGTGAGGCTCATTTCACTCCAAGATTCATCTTATTAAAGTCCTTAACAAAAATTCTCAAAAAAATGAGTTTGTTGATTTAATATTTTAATATTATATTAGAGAAATGAAAGAAAACATTAAAGACAAATGTAAAAAAAAAACATAATAGAAAAAATTTAACCAACAAGACCAAATGCCTTTGACAAGAGAAATAATAAAATTGTTCAATTTCTAGAAAATAATGAATACATGATAATAGAACTATGAGAATTAGTTAAGAAATCATGCAAAGTAGAAAAAACAAAGAGGAAAATTTGTAAGAGCAAAAAAAGAGTGTATTAAGGTGATATAAGTGGATACAATAGGAGATGAGTGGAGGTGTATATAAATGAAAAATTTCATACCTACCACCCTATCTAACATGCCACATGGGCATAACTATCCACCAACTAGGGAAGATGCCACATACAAAAGCCACCTGAGCACCTAAGCATGATTATACATCAATGCCCCCCTTAAGCATAGCTTAGGTAAGGCAAGTCATTGGGTCCTGACATCAAAGCCTAGTAAGGTACCCAAGTACAATACACTCATAAAGAAGAGAAGAAAACCTAGTTCAAAAAAACTCCACCCTACATGAGGAAAATAAAACATGCAAAGTACAAAACCTTGTGTGGGAAAGAAATCCTTTTGATAAGTAGCAAGGAGTAAAACCATGTAGCCCCCCTAATTTTAGATTCTCTTACATTGAAAGGTAAAAGCTTGATAGTGAATTTTCAATATGATCCAAGCCCAACAAACAAAATTCATCCTCTTAGGAAGAAATGGTACCATAGACGCCTGTAAGTTATCTTCTAATTGTTTAAAGGAATATGAGAAAACAAATATCAAGATGTATGATGACTTGTTCGAAGATGTCTACTCCAAATATTCTTCAAGGAACTCTAAGCTAATTTCAAAATTTCATAAATATTGATATGATGAATCAGGTACTACAAAAAATTTAAGAACAAGGGCCATGTATGTAGAGTGATAGCTAGACAAATGAGAATATAGTACTACTATTATAGAAGAAAATATAGGAAAATAAATAACAAGAGGGTTTTAATGTGCTTCTATTTAAATTAATGTTGATCTTTCTTCCAAGTTTTTTTTCTCTTCTTCTTCTTAAGCCTTTACTAACCAATAACCACACTCATAACCTATTTCTTCATAATTCCATCAATAATTGTAGCAAGATCATTAAAAGTTTTATCATTTTCACCAACTTGTTTTGATACAAATTATAATGGTGTATAATTTCTCCCATTCGCTCACAAATTTTACAAATCCTATTATCTTCCTAAGACATCTTAATATTTCTCATTTTGTTCCAAACGTCTTCTATTTCAACATAATAAGTATCTAAAGGATCATCTCTTACATCTTTTTTCTCATCTTTCTTATTTTCTCCTTGCCTTTTTCAACTTTGGTGTCCTCATCATCAAAGATAATATTCTCCACATCACTAGAGGAATTTTATCCTTCACATTCTTTGGGGAGAGAGAAACAGAATCTTCAACATCGTCTCAAGGAGGCAAGCCAAAAATCTCCTTAGAACTACAATAGTATTCAATATCAGACAAAAGAAAAAAATCATTCACATCTTTATTAACATCCTCCACATCTTCTTTATAATAGTCTCTTGTTTTTTTATTCATATTACTTTTTCTTTCTTTTAAGGAACTAAATCAATAGTCTACATTCACTTCACCCTCTTCTTTATAAGGGGTCATAAAGTGTGATCCAACATATTGATGAAAAAAATAAATACACAATTCAATTTAGAAGTATTTTGTCAACCCTTGTCAAGTTAGTCTAAATGATTGCATGTGTATCTTCAATCTTAATCTCATCAAATAGTGCAAATTTCCCACACTATCATTACACAACCACACATCAATATCTCTCCATTCAAAATATTAATCTTTTGTCTTTACCAATATTTGATACATACCCACATTTACAACCTACTGAAAATAAAAATTAGAGTATAGAATAAAACTTTATGAATCTTTAGAAAATTTGAGAATGAAGAAATAAGGTAATAAATGCATCTTGAGAGAAAGCCTCTACAGCAATGGTGAGCCCAATCCCACTTGATCCACTATTTATTAGGAAATTATTTCCCTCTAGAGCTCAAAACCATAATGATGGAGTCGTGAAATTGATCTGATGTAGGAGCATTCCCGATCGATGAGCAATCTTGCATCATCCAAAAATATTTTCTTTCAGTTTTGTTCTTGTTTAATTATTTATGCAATTTTTTGTGTTCTTGCCAATTGGCACCGGTAGTTGCTTTCCTTTCATGGAAGATCTTATTTTCGGTTTCTAGGCAATTTCTTGTGCTTAATTCCATATTTTTAGTTCATTTGGGTTCTTTTCTGGTTAGTTATCACTATCGGTTGACTGTTTTTTGGGTTTCAGGACAATTCTTGTGCTTACCAGTTGGTTTTCCTTCACTATCAGTATGACTCTTGGCATGTGGATCTATCTTGGGTCTTGTCTGATGTTCTTTGGCGTGTGGTCAACCTTCCTATTGAACCTCACTTCGTGGTTGTTATTTTTTAGAAATATTTTTTAATTCTTAGGACCGACCTAATTACACGTTTCATTTTCCTGCATTAGTAAATATAATCTTATGAGGTTGACCTAGATATGTTTTGATGGGTATAAGTATGATGTTATGGAATCATTTGTAAGAGTAGAGGAAGTAGAATTGAGAGTAAGGATTGAGATTCACATTTTGTGATCTAGTTGATTCTTAGAGTCCTGGATTGGATTGTATCTGGTTGATAGCTTGCATGTAACCAATTAATTTCTAGATGTTCTTTGATGATTATATGATGATTTTTTGATGATTTTCAGAAGTTCTAAGCCATTAATATGATTTTTTTATACAATCCTATTATGTTTTATTGCTACTTTCATTGTGTTTATCTTGCTACATAAGACAGTTGATTATCTTTGAGGTTTTTACCAGTTATGGTTGCATCAATTAGTATTAGAGGTAGTTATGGATTGGCTAGTAGAAGAATTGTTTGCAAACATTGAGGCATTCCTTTGGGTGGACAGATTGCCGATTGGAGGTAGGATATGCATGTGTTCAGTAGACCACCGAGGGGAGACAATTGAAACTGGTAGTCAGATCATTGAGTTGAGGTAGTTCATTGGAGTGGAAGAGGAAATGCCATCTAGAAGGACAAACCCCAGAGGGTAGAGAAAATGATAGAAGACTTCAAAAATAAAGTGAAGAATGAAATCCGAAATGCTTTGGTTGGTTTTCAGAGAAACCCTAATTTTGAGGATTAATGTGAGGATGGCGGTGAAGAGCATGAGGAAGCTAAAGGACTGGAACTTGAAAGAGAGGAAATATTCCCAAGATCACTGGCGCAAGCTAGTAAAGTTTATAAAGTTGAAGTTTCCAACTTTTTCAGAACACTGAACTTGAAGGATCTAATTGATTATATGATCAAAGAGTTGGAGGACTACTTTGAGTTTGAGGATGTCGAATACCCATAGAGAGTCTAGTTGGCACAAGCAAAGTTGAAAGGGCGTGCTACCTTTTCATGGAAATAATTGTAGAAAGATAGAGTAGAGAATGGTGAATTGAAGATCACCTAATGGAGACATATGGTTGCAAGATTGAAGGTCAAGTTCATACTAGGAGACTATGAACTAGAATTGTTCAAGAAGTTGTAGAACCTGAAACAAAGAAACATGACTGTGAAGGAATATACATAGGAATTCTACAAGGTAGTGATTAGATATGGACATAGAGAGATGGATAGAGAAAAGGTGGCAAGGTACATCAATGGACTTCCTTTTAACATTCAAGATGAGATGAGTATGTTGAAGGTTTCCACAGTTGAAGAAGCATACCAGTATGATTTGAAGGTTGAGGAGAAGATGAGGAGAAAACAACCAAATATTGGGAAGGAGAAATTCAAAGGACAAATGAGTGACCATATGAAGAAACTGGTTGAGGAAGATGAATCAAAACCTAAGTAGAGTAAAGAACTAGAGCAGAAGACACTGAGGAAAGGTAGAAGAAATATCGATAGATAATTTCCTAGAAAAAGTTACAAGTATGGAGAAACCAAACATAGATTCTATGAATGTAATCAGGGAATGGCAAGAAGTTGTGTAGAAAATGAGGAATTGGAAGGTGAAGGTACTAGATCTGTTTGTGCACTAGAGAAAGGATAATCCGTTATTTTCTTTTGAAAGGATACCGAATCTACTCAGAGGAATGAGTCTTTTTTGGACTATGTGCAAATCAGGTGGTAAGTGTTGCAAGGTTATTGTAGATAGTGGAATCTACTAACAATTTGGTATCTGAGGAGATGGTTGTGAAGCTTGGATTGAATAGGCTTGAGGATCCTTGTCCTTATGAAGTGAGTTGGTTACAAGATGATCACAAGATAGAGATAAAGGAACAATGTTTGGGGAATTTTCATATTGGGTCATTTAGAGGAAGTTTTGTGTGATGTTGTATCTATGAGTGTTTGTCATGTCTTGTTGGGAAAACCTTGGCAATATGATAGAGGAGCTATTTATGAATGTAAAAGAAACCTAATCACTATTGAGAAGGATGGGCAAATTTTCATATTAATTTCTTTGAAGGAGAAAGAGAAGGAAGTGAACAATCCGAGTCCTAGGAAAAGTTTCAATACTGAGAAACCAGTGGCAAAGGTTATACCGGAGGGTTTGAATAAAGATCTGATGGTAGAGGTTATATCAGAAGGTAATTTGAAGAAATATTTGATGGAACTAGTTGCAGAAGTTATCCCAGAAGGTTTGAAGAAAGATTTGATGGCAGATGTTATACCAGAATGTTTGCAGAAAGATCTGATAGAACTAGTTGCAAATGTTATACTAGAGGGTGACATGAGTTTGTAGAAGGATCTAATAGATGATCTTGATGGACACATGGAACCGGATGATAGAGAGCTTATGGTGACAAATTGGATGAAGTCTTATGGCAGAAACAAATCAAAGTTGCAAAAGAAAGAGAACAGTAAATAGAGACAATGTCCATATCTAAAGAAAAGGAAGAGAAACAAAGAGATTCAGAAATTGAAGAAGCCAATTGAGGCATCAGAAGAGATAAAGAAGAGGTTGACAGATAAAGAATAAGTTTGGATCATAAATGAGCATGGGCTCTTTATTCTGAATCCTTTTAGATGTTCATGAGTTGCCTCTCATGGAACATATTTTTCTACCTAGGTTGTCTGATGCAGGAGCATCCCCGGTCGATGACCAATCTTCCATCATCCAAAAATATTTCCTTTCAGTTTTGTTCTTGTTTAGTTCTTTATGCATTTTTTGTGTTCTTACTAGTTGGCATCGGTAGTTGCTTTCCTTTCGTGGAAGATCTTATTTTTGGTTTCCAAATGGTTTCATTTGCTTAATTCCATATTTCTAATTCATTTGGGTTCTTTTCCAATCATTTATCACTTTTGGTTGACTATTTTTTGGGTTTCGGGATAGTTCTTGTGCTTATTGGTTGGCTTTCCTTCATTACCGGTATGATTCTTGGCATGTGGATCTATCTTGGGTCTTGTTCGATATTCTTTGGTGTATGGCCAACCTTCCTACTGAACTACACTTCATGGTTGTTATTTTCCAAAAATGCTTATTTAATTCTTAGGGCCGACCTAATTACATGTTTCATTTTCCTGCATTGGTAAATGTAATCTTATGAGGCTGACCCAAGTTTGTTTTGGTGGGTATAAGTATGATGTTGTGTAATCATTTGTAAGGGTAGACAAAGTAGAATTGCAAATAAGGATTGAGATTCACATTTTGTGATCTGGTTGATTCTTAGAGACCTGGAATGGATTGTATCTAGTCGATAGCCTACATGTAACCAGTTAATTATCAAATGTTCTTTGATGATTATATGATGATTGCTAGAAGTTCTAAGACATTAATATGATCTTTTTATGCAATCTTGTTATGTTTTCTTGTTTCTTTCATTATGTTTCTCTTGATGCATAAGGTAGTTAATTCTCTTTGAGGGTTTTACTAGTTATGGTTGTATCATGATCTTTATTTTAAAATTGACATGAAAACCTAATTCATGAGGTGTAATAAATAAGTACAAAGGTTAAATAAATTAACAATCAATACACTTTTTCACTTTGTGAGTACTACATTTTGCATTCATTTCTATTAGGATAGAGCTAACTATAACATTTGTTTATATTTCTCTATCCTTTATATGTTTCAATGGATGTCCATACACTATTCTAAAGCTCCTATTTTGTTTGAATAGAAAATGGATTGAACAAGTACTCCAATGCAATGATATAATTTAATATATATAGATATAAATATTAGACACTAAAATTTTTAGATATGATTTGATTGAATGTGATATTTATTTCTATTTTTATTAATAAAAAATAAAAAATACAATTATAAAATTTTAATAAACAACTAAATATTGATTGCTTTTAAAAAGAAAATAACAAAAGAAATTAATTACTTTTACTCTTTATACAATTTTTCTTTTTAATAATAAAAACTTAATACTTCAATATCGTTCCTAAACAAGAAATGATAATCCAACATGGTTCAATCTCTATAATAACTCCAACAAAAATCTTCATAGAGTGAAGTGGCATCAAACTCATTGGTGTCGATATGGAAATAGCTTTCCACACTGCTGGTTCATAAATAGAGGTTAGAACTTTCTAAATTTGTGCACCATTAATGTACTAAATATTTCATTTCTTTCCACCACATTCTCTAATGTGTTGACCTGTATCATGGCTACTCTTCTTGCATGCTTGGCTAAAGAGTTTGAGAACTTGTGTGGTGGAGAGATTTCCTCATTCTTTTCCCCCTGGAGAGAAATGTGGTGTGAGGATTCACCTTCAATGAGGTGGTCATGTCTTTCGGACAAAGTTAATGTAACAATACTAATTCTCTTTGAAGTTCATTGTCATGACTAGACTAGACTTTGGCTTATTTAAAATAAGAAATCAAAATTAGATAAATATAATATGCTCTTATTAATATTCTAGCATTTTAAAGATACTAATATAAATTTAATTTAATTTTAGATAATTACCATCAAGGCTAATTGAAGGAATTCAAGAAACAAAAATAAACAAGCCATTATAACCATAAAAAACCAAACTCAAAACTTTTCCCTAACTTGCAAATATTTTTTACAAGAGTTCTCACACATAAGATGAGTGGTAGTAGGAGTAGTGAAGTGTGAGGGGGTAGGGTTTCAGGTGGGAGCAAGGGTCCATAGGAATCGTCTGAGGATGAAAATGACTCCGACCCAAATGATGAGGAGGCATTTTCTCCTCTCTATCATTTGGGTGTAATGTTTTGTGGCATGGTTTCGGGTTCTTTCTCCCTCGTGTCTATCTTTTCTTGGTCTACTTTATGTGCTTTATCTTTGAAGGTGTGCAAAAAGAGTTGCAAGGGAAGCCTTGTTTCTTCTTTTGGCTGAGCTAAGGGAGATCTTTTATGTTTGTGTTATGGGTTTATGCCTTCTTTCAAGAGTATGTTCCTATAACTCTCTCTATCATTTGGGGCTTGGTCTCCTCAACATTTTGTTGGCCTATTTGCTTTCCTTGGTGGGCTTGGTGTGTTCCTTAGTGGGTTGCAGCTGGTAGGGAAGTTGTTGGTGACAAAACCTTATGCAAGGCTTTGGGGGTTTTGACACTATTTTGGGTTCCCTGTTTCTTTTTTCTATGGATCCCAGTTGTGGGTGTTGTAGTTTTAGACTCCTTGTCAGGTTTTCTTTTATCTTCTCTTGTGCTTTCCTTGTCTTTTCTTTGGAGCAATTTTTTTTGTGCTAGGGCTTTGGTGGCTCTATTCTTCTTGGTGGTCAAGAAGTTGCTGGACATTTTGAGGGACCTAGGTTGGCCATGGTTTTTTGTTGTTCTCTTGGGTTTGTGTTCATCTTCTGTGTTGCCCAATGATTTATTCTCTTCTTCTAAGATGGGCTTCTATCATTCATAGTTGTGTGGCTCCTATCGAGGTAGAGTTTTCTCTTATGGCCATGGTGTTGGTTTGGCTCATCTTGGTCCCCTCTTCCTCTTTCATATCTCCTACTGAGGTGGAGGCAATGCCTATGGAGGTGGTGACTTTCCTCGTGGGAGAGGTTGGTTGGTACTCTTTGTGGTCTATCTATGTATTTGGCTGCTTGGTAGTGGGGCTAAATTGAGTTTGGTCTCCCAATTGTTGGTTTGTTTCTTGTTTGTTCCTATTGAGGTAGGTTCCTTTTCTATTAAGGTGAAGATCAGTTCATTGGAGGGGAGATGACTTTTTTTTAGAGATCCTTCGTTGGTTTTGGCAAGATGGTTTTGGGGTCCATGTCAAAACCCAAGTCCTTTGTCATAATGGAAAGAGGTCACACAAGATTTAAAACAATAACCACCACATTATTGGGACTATGAGATGTACCTCGAGGTAGGTGAGGTGAATAGAGAACAATGATAGGATTCTCAAACTCTAGAGGTTGTGGATGACAAAGAGCTCAAACCACTAAGGAAAGAAAATGAGGGGAGGTCTAGACAAGTAGTCCCAATGAGATAGGATAATAGAAAGTATCAAATATTAGGGATGACTTATACATGGTTTCATGATCATTTTATGTTTAAACCTTTAATAGTAACAAGATAATGCTTGAATTTATTGAGCATCAAATATTAGAGATGCATAAGAAAAAGTACTTAAGAAATAAGAATTTTTTTCTCCAATGAGATGTTTGGAGTTTTGATATGGTTTAGGAGTTGTACATGACAAGAAACATGTTCTCATTTAGAGGTAAGTTTGCAAGACTAAATTTGAAAAGGTATCCTAGAAAAAATATTGATGGGATTGTAAGTTGGGGCTAACATAAAAATGGTACCTAGTAAAAGGAAACTCCAATATTTTGGTGGGAAAAAAGTAAAAGGCATGATGAGGAATAAAATTTCAAAGTTCAATGCTAAAGAGACTTGGACAAAATCAAACTTAGATAGGGAGCATTTTAGGACAAGGAGATCTAAAACTTTAATGATTGACAAAAACTTAGAGACTTTAAATACCTTAGAGAGCCATAGGGGAAAGAAGAAGGAGACTATATACACAAAATTGGACCAAGAAAGACAAGAATTTGAGAATATGATTTTTTTGTCCATAACAAAAATATTATAAAAAATATTATATGACAAGTTTGTCTCATTCCAAATCACTTTCCCTTGAGTCATTTCAAAATTGGATGTTCCAAAATTTATGACCCTTCCCAAGTTGCATCTTCAATAAGAAGGTTCTTCCATCAAGCCAAATACTCAATGATGTCTCTATCTCAAGTATCTTCTTTTTGCTTATATTCATGTTCATGCCTAGAACCAAAATCAATTTGAATTCTCCATAGGATTCAACTTAGCTAATGGTGTACAATAGTTTTTCCAAGTTCCCATTTTAGATAAGATACATGGAAAATATTGTGGATTCTACTCTCCATAACCAACTCCAACATATGCAACTACACTAACCTACTTAAAAATATTTAAGGTCTATAGAAATGAGTGGGGATTTTTTAATCCATTTTCCTTCTCATGATTTCCTATAAGAATACAAATATCTTTGACCCTGAAAGCTCTATGTATCCCATAAAAAATTGCATACATTTTATGTCAATTATGTGTTTCCTATAGATGATCCTTGGGTAATTTTAATATTTCCTGGTTGTGTTTGTTCAAATTACTCACTCCCAGAACCTTATTTGTTAGCCAGCACAAGGCCAACAAAACTTTAGGCTTCATACTCATACAAGGTCATCAAGGTGTCATCCTAATAGACATGTAAAAATTAGTGTCATAAAAATGCTCCTCTAAAGAGAGAGAATAGGGGGAGGAATACATTGAGATGGAAGAGAAAATTAAATTGTGTGAGAGAGAAGGAGAGATAGGAAGATAGAGATAGATATAGCAAGTGATATATACAAAGAGGAAGAGATACAATGGTAGAGAGAGATGGAGATAACTAGATAGAGATAGAGGCAAGATGAAAAAATTGATAGGGAGTGATATATATAAAGAAAAATAGATATAGATATATAGGTCTAAAAATAAGGAGAAGGGGAGAGAGAAGGAGGGGTATGGATGGATAGAGAGAGGGATATCTAGAGATGTAGGGGAGAGAGTAAAATATATGTAAAGATAAAGATAGAGTGAGGGATGAAGGTAGAAAAATAAATAGAGAGATGGAGAGATAAATATAGAAAGATAAGGGATAAAGAGGAAGAGAAAGAGAGATCTATAAAGGAATAGTGACATATAAAGAGAGATGTATAGATGGTGAGATTGAGTTAGATAAATGGATATATAAAGAGACATAGAGAGGGGAAGAGGTCTGAGAGAGAAAATGAGATGGACATATAGAGAGAACTATACATAGACCAATAGAGATGCAAAAAGGGTGAGAGAAATAGGGGAGATAGAGAGAGATAGACATATATTGGAAGAAAAAGAGAGAGATATAATGGTATACATAAAGAAAAAGGGAGAGAGGGGTAGAGATAACAAGATATATAGGGGGATGGGGAGGGAATGGGGGAGGGAGAGATGGGGAGAAATAAAGGGGAGGGTAAGATAGAGAGGGAAGGGTGAGAGAGAGAGAGAGAGAGAGAGAGAGAGAGAGAGAGAGAGAGAGAGAGAGAGAGAGAGAGAGAGAGAGAGAGAGAGAGAACTAATATAGATAGGTAGAACTAGATATAGAGAGATATATATATATATATAGGAGATATATAGATGAGCAAGAGAGATAAAAAGAGAAATAAATATGGTACAACAAAGATGGAGTGAATGGAGGAGAGAGAGAGAGAGAATGGAGATGGCGATACGGGGCCAAGAGTGAGAGAATAAGGTGACATAGATAAGTAATAGAGAGGAAGGTTTAGAATTTAGAGAGAGGGAGAAAGATACATGGATGGAGAAATAAAGAGAGTGTGTGGGTAAGTGCACAAAGATGGGGAACCAAAAAGGAACGCCTCTTTTTTTCTGAAATCAGCAAACTCTAAACTTCGACGAGAAATTGAAAATAGGTACACTCAAAATTTGAAGATGCAACAAGAAAAAAAGTTGAAGTGCTCTAAATATACTTTCTAACTATTATTTTTTTTTTGAAAATAGAGGAGATTAAGAGTTTCAAATAGGGGCACCACATTTATTGGTCCTATTTTTTTAGAAAAAAAATAACATAGCACAAAATGTGGTGCCCCTAAAACATCAAAAAAATTTATAATTTTGCAAATCGCTCTTGTAAAAAAGTAGCTAACACATTGAAGTTTAAGACAGCTTTTTCAGCTAATTTTTTTATGAATATTTGAATTTTTACGAATTTTCGAAGTGGACACATCCTAAAAAGTAGAAATTTGAGCACACTCCACACAAAAATTTGTGAAAACTAATAAAAAATCACATTTTTTTAATTTTTAAATTGTGTAGAATGGAATCTAGTTTCTAAAAATGTCATTTGTTCCAAAATTCAATAAATGGGTAAAAATCTATGGCCAAAATATGACATGTTGGTCTTTGACAAAAATTGGACACACTAACAAAAGAAATTATGGATCAAGGCCTTAACATTATCAAAATTTGAAAAGAATTATATGGTTGGATAGCTAAGAGAGAGCTTGAAGATTTTATGGTGTTTTTATTTATTGCATTGAAATACCTACAAAGTTGACAAAGAGCGCCAATAAAAAAGTTAGAAAATTTTTAATATTTGCTAGAAAACATGTCTCGGGCCTGAGAAGGGTGTCCAAGCCTTTGGGTTGGGTGCCCAAGGTAAATATAAGCCTTACGCTTAGTGTTTTCTAAGGCAATAAGTTTTGCGCACAACAAATATGGTGATAGCCAAATTTGGTGCATGCCTTATTTGGCACATGCTAAATGTATTTCATATCATTTTTTCATCATAGAAAGAATAATGTTCCCTCTCTCCGAATATATACATAAAATATAACATTTAAGTATAAGTATACTTTAAGTGGACACACCAAAAAAAAAACATGAAAAACACCAAAACGCGCATGGGGTATTTCAAATTTAAAGAACCCTGTACACATTTAGGCTCGTTTTGTCGAGCCTAACCAAAGCTAAACCACGCGTGTGGTTTAAAACATACTAACTATGTATGTGGTTTAAAGAATACTAACCGTGTACGCGGTTTAAAGCATACTAACTGCATACGCGGTTTAAAAACTAAAACCGTGTACGTGGTTCTGTCTGTCTGTCTATCTATATATATTGTCAGGATGTTTGAGAGTGGTTCCAGATCTCTAAGAGTTATAATGCAGATTCTAGTTTTTTGAGTATTCTTATAAATTTCAGACTTAGTCAAATTTCAGTAATCAGCATTATGTCTCTCATCTCTTCCCTACATTCCCCCTCTCTCTTCCTTAACCCCTACCTTTTTGTCTCTTAGGCATCTCCCTCTCTCGAGTATCTATCTGTCTCTTTCTCATCTCCCTCACCCTCTTTCTCTCTTTCATATATCCCTCTCTTTCTCTCCCTCTCTCAAATATCTCTATCTCTCACTCTCTCCCCCTCTCTTAAGTGTCTCTCTCTCACATTCTCTCCCTCTCACTCCCCCTCCCTTTCTCTTCCTTTGTCAAGTATTTCTTTCCCTCTAACTCTCTTTCTCTCTCCCCCTCTTGCTCCATTTCTCTTTCTCTCAAGTCTCACTCCTTCTCTCTATCACATCTTTGGCTATCAACCTCTCTCTCTCTCTCTCTCTCTCTCTCTCTCTCTCTCTCTCTCTCTCTCTCTCTCTCTCTCTCTCTCTCTCTCTCTCTCTCTCTCTCTCTCTCTCCCATTCTTTATCTCTAAAGTCTCTCCCTCTCATCCTTGTTCTCTCTACCTCACTCTCTCCTTCTCTCAAGTGTCTCTCTCTCATTCTCTCCCTCTCCCCTCTCCCCCCTCTCTCCCTTTCTCATTACCTCTCTTTCTCACTCTCTCCCTCTCTCCCTCTCTTCGCACCTCTCTCTCTCTCTCTCTCTAGTCTCTTGTAATATCCTTCCACCCCTTCCTCCCTCTCACTCAGACTCTCTATCTCTCACCCTCTCTTTCTCTCTCTCTCACCTTTCCTCCCTTCACCTCTTAGGCCTCTCTTTCTCTCCCAATCCCTCTATCCACCTCTTAGATCTCTCTATACCTCCCCCCCCTCTCTCTCTCTCTCTTTGAGTCTCCTTCTCTCTCTCTCTCTCTCTCTCTCTCTCTCTCTCTCTCTCTCTCTCTCTCTCTCTCTCTCTCTCTCTCTCTCACATTTATCTCTTCTCTCTCAGGACACCATATGACCTCTTAGGAAACAATATGACCTCTAATGATACCTAAGGGATCATATGGTGTCCTAGGATGTCATAGAATACCATATGACCCTTTAGGACACCATATGACCCATAATGACACCATATGGAGTCCTAAGGGATCATATGGTGTCCTAAGGGATCATAGAACACCATATGACCTATAACAGCATGTAAGAGGTCATATGGAGTCCTAAGGGGTTATAAGACACCATATAGCCCCTTAGCATGCCATAAAACCCATAATGACACCAAATGGTGTCCTAAGGGGTCATAAAACACTATATGAACTCTTAGGACAACATACGACCCATAATGACACCATATGGAGTCTAAGGGGTCAAATAGTGTCCTAAGGGGTGGTAGGAGACCATATGACCCCTTAGGACACTATGACCCCTAATGACACCATATGGTGTCCTAAGTGGTCATAAGGTGTCCTAGGGGTCATACAACAACATAAGACACATAACAATACCATATGGTGTCCTAATGGCTCATAGGACACCATATGACCCTTAGAACACAATACGACCCCTAACAACATCTAAGGGGTCATATGACACTATATGATCCATTAGAACACCATAGGACCTATAATGATGCCAAATAGTATCCTAAGGGGTCATAGAACACCATATGACCCTTTAGGGCACCATATGGTGTTTTTATGGGTCATATGGTATCTTGAGGGTTCATATGGCATCCTATGACCCCTTAGGACACCATATGATGTTGTTATGGGTCGTATGGTGTCTTAAAGGGTCATATGGTGTCCTAAGGGGTCACAGGACACCATATGATCTCTTAGGAAACAATATGACCTCTAATGACACCTAAGGGATAATTTGGTGTCCTAAGAGGTCATAGAATACCATATGACCCTTTAGGACACCATACGACCCATAACGACACCATATGGAGTCCTAAGGGATCATATGGTGTCCAAAGGGATCATAGAACACCATATGACCCGTTAGGACACCATATGACCCATAACGACACGTAAGAGGTCATATGGAGTCCTAAGGGGTCATAAGACACCATATGACCCCTTAGCACACCATACGACCCATAATGACACCGTATGGAGTCCTAAGGGGTCAAATAGTGTCCTAAGGGGTCGTAGGAGACCATATGACCCCTTAGGACACCATATGACCCCTAATGACACCATATGGTGTCCTAAGTGGTCATAAGGTGTCCTAGGGGTCATACGACAACATAACACACATAACGATACCATATGGTGTCCTAATGGCTCATAGGACACCATATGACCCTTAGAACACAATACAACCCCTAACAACATCTAAGGGGTCATATGGTATCCTAAGGGGTCATAGGACAATATATGATCCCTTAGCACACCATAGGACCTATAATGATGCCAAATCATGTCCTAAGGGGTCATAAAACACCAAATGACCCTTTAGGACACCATATGGTGTTGTTATGGGTTGTATGGTGTCCTGAGGGGTCATATGGCATCCTATGACCCCTTAGGACACCATAAGGTGTGTTAAGGGGTCATATGGTGTCCTAAGGGGTCATAGGACACCATATGACCTCTTAGGAAACAATATGACCTCTAATGACATGTAAAGGATCATATGGTATCCTAAGGGGTAATATGGTGTCCTAAGGGATCATAGAACATCATATGACCCATAACGACACCTAAGGGGTCATAATACACCATATGACCCCTTAGTACACCATACAACCCATAAATATTATCCAACCAATACATCCACACAATCCAAAGAAACCAATACGTTCATTTTCTTCAAACATTCTACTTTATATTCTATCTTCTTTGAAAAAAAACCAACCACCTTGTCAATCTTCTTATCACCTTATATATATGCAAACAAAAAGAAGATATATTGGAGGGAGAGAGAGAGAGAGAGAGAGAGAGAGAGAGAGAGAGAGAGAGAGAGAGAGAGAGAGAGAGAGAGAGAGAGAGAGAGAGAGAGAGAGAGAGAGAGAGAGAGAGAGAGGGTATGGAGGAAGGGAGAAGGGGAGAGAGAGAGAGAAAGAGAGAGAGAGAGAGGGTATGGAGGAAGGGAGAAGGGAGAGAGAGAGAGAGAGAGAGAGAGAGAGAGAGAGAGAGAGAGAGGCACCTTGTACGTGCTTGAGAGGGAGAGAGAGGGAGAGAGGGAGACAATACACATATGTGTGTATATATATTTAATATATTATATATATATACATATATATATATTATATATATATATATACATATATATATATATTATATATTATATATTTTTTATATTATATATATACACATATTATATATATATATACAATAGCATATTATACACACTCCCAAAATTTAAACAAACTTAGCCCATACACGCTATTTATAGTAAAAATAGCGTGTACGCACGTTTACATTACAAATAGCACATATGCACTTTTTATAGTTAAGATAGAACATATGCACTTCTTACACCATAAGTACCTCGTACACGCTTTTTATACCATAGGTACCCCCGTACATATTTTTGTCTATTTAGGCTTGGAAATAGGCTTGGATGACAAAGCTATGGTTTGGAAGTTTGATTTCCCTCTATTTTCCTCCTTTTTGGCGTGTTTTATTTTATCAACTTGGTTTCTCTACTTTGTCATCATCAGGTTTACACATCATCAAGTGGGTATATCTAAAATTTCCACCATATTTTCACCCATCTTCTGAGCTTTCTAACCATATAATTTTTTTAAAATTTGAACAACAATAACATATTATTATTGAATTTCTTTTACCAGTGTCTCGATAGTTCTCATAGACATACGTGCACCATTTTTCTAATAACTTTTGATATAATTATCTAAATTTTTAAAAAAATATATATTATTGTAGTGAAATTGATTCTTTACAATTTTTTTTTAAAAATTACATTTTCAATTTTTTTAGTGCAACTTATTTTCAGGATGTGCTCGATCGAAAAAACCATAAAAATAAAATACTCAACAAAAAATTACAAAAAAATACACATCTTCTAGTGCTCACTCTTAACTATTTTTTTTGCCAAAGGATTTGTCAAAATACTAAATCTAAATATTATTTTTTTGATGCGCACGTCAGACACTATGTTATGTTTTTCTGAAAAAATCAGGGTCTATTTTTCGTGCGCGAAGGATTTGACCCCCTTAATCTTATCCAATTTTGAAAAATTTTAGTAGTTTGGAAACTAGATTTAGAGTACTACAATATTTGTTCTTTGATTATATTCATATCTTGAGTGGATGACTTTCAAATTTTGCCTCCAAGTTTAGGTTCACCTGATTTCAGAAAAAAGTGCCCACTTATACCCCCCTTTTTTACCACCATCTTTGTGCACTCACCCTATATTTTATGTATATATTTTCAGGATGTTTGAGAGTGGTTTAAGATCTCTAGGAGTTATAATGTAGAATTTAGTTTTTAGATTATTCAAATAAATTTTAGACAGTCAAATTTCAATAATCAGCATGCTCATATCAGGATTCTCTCTCTGGTCTCTTCCTCAAACTCCCTCTCTCTCTTGGGTCTATCCCTCTCTTTCCCTCTTTCACTTAGGGTCTCTCTTTCTCTCCCTCTCTCAAGTATCTCTAACACTCACTCTCTCTCCCATTATCTCCCTCTTCCTCCCCCCCCCCCTCTCTCTCTCTCTCTCTCTCTCTCTCTCTCAGCCTTTATATCTCTATCTCTCTCTCCTCTATAAAATGTCTCTCTCTTCCATTATCTCTCTTTCCCTCTAACTCTTTTTATCTCTCTTCGACCCATTCTCTCTCTCCCTCTCTCTATTTCTCTCTCTCTTTCCCTTTCTTTTTCTCTCCCATTCTTTTTCTCTTAAGTCCCTCTCCCTTCTCCCTTCTTTCTATTTCCTTCTACCTCTCTTTCCCTCTCTCCCTCCCACTCTCTAACTCTCTTTCCCTACCATGCTTTATCTTTTAATTTTCTCTCCCTCTCAGCCTCTATCTCTCTATCTCACTCTCCTACTCTCTCAAGTGTCTCTCTCTCTCTCTCTCTCTCTCTAGTCTCTTACACTCCTTCCATCTCTTCCTCCCTATCACTCAAGCTCTCTCTCACCATTCCTCCCTCCACCTCTTAGGTATCTCTCACTCATCATCCCTCCCTCCACCTCTTAGATCTCCCTCTCTCTCACAATCTCTCCATCCACCTCTCAAGTCTCTTTATGTCTCCTCGACTCCATCTATCTCTTGATCTCTCTTACGTGTCTCTATCCCATTCTTTCACTCTCTTCCTCCCAAACCCTCTCTCTCTCTCTCTCAACTATCTCTATCTTCCTCCCCTCCTTTTCTCATTCTCTCTCTTTGCCTCTCATTCTCTTTCTATCTCAGGTCTCTCTCTCTCTCTCTCTCTCTCTCTCTCTCTCTCTCTCTCTCTCTCTCTCTCTCTCTCTCTCTCTCTCTCTCCCTCTCTCCCTCTCTCTTTCCCAATTATTTCCCTCTCTCCCCCCCATCCCTTTCTCTCTAAAGTATCTATCTCTCATTTCATACCCATCTCTCTCTCCTCACTTTCCCATTATTTCCATTGTCTCCATTGTCTCCATTCTCTCTCTCTCTCTCTCTCTCTCTCTCTCTCTCTCTCTCTCTCTCTCTCTCTCTCTCTCTCTCTCTCTCTCTCTCTCTCTCTCTCCTCTCTCTCTCTCTCTCTCTCTCTCTCTCTCTCTCTCTCTCTCTCTCTCTATCTCTCTCTCTATCTATCTATCTATCTATCTATATTTCCCTCTCTTTTCATCAACTCCCCTTCCTTTCTCTCCTCTCTCTTAGGTCTCTCCCTCTCTTTTCATCAACCCCTACCTCCTTCCATATCTTTCACTTTCTCACTCTCTTTTCCTTAACCCCTCCCTCCCTCTCACACTTAGTATCTCTCTACCTCTAATATGTATCTATCTCTCTCCATCCCTCCCTCCCTTAACCCCCTTCTCTCTCTCTCTTGGGATCTCTCCTTGGTCTCTCCCTCTCTTTTCATAAATGTCCCTTCCTCTCTCTCTCTCTCTCTCAGGTATCTCCATCTATTTTCATCAACTCATACCTCCCTCCTTCCATCTCTCTCACTAACCCCTCCCTCCCTCTCTCACTTAATATCTCTCTAATCTCTCCCTCTCTTTCCATCCTTTACTCCCTATCTTTCCATCAGCCCCTCCCTTCCTCTCTCTCTCTGGTCTCTCCCTCAACCCATTCCTTCCTCCCTTCCTCTCCCTTTCATTTTGACTCTCTCTCTCTCTATCTTTGGTATTTTCCTTTCTTTCCATCAACCACTCCCATCCTCCCTCCATCTCTCTCACTTTCTCTCTAGTCCCTCTCTCCTTGGTAATTGTTTTTCTTTCCATCAACCATAGAGAGAGGGAGAGAGAGAGATGGGTGGGGGGGTGGTGTCGAGTTAGAAAATAGAGAGAGAGAGAGAGAGAGAAAGAAAAAAAAAAACCAAGTGCAAAAGCGGGAGAGACGGAAAGAGAGGGAGGGAGAAACTAGAGAGAGAGGTAGGGTTTGAGGAAGAGAGAGGGTGAATGCAGGGAAGATGAAGGAGAGACCAAAAAGAGAATGTTAATATGAGCATGTTGATTATTGAAATTTGACTGTCTGAAATTTATATTAATGCTCTACAAACTAGAATTTGCATTATAACTCTAAAGATACTTAAATGTTATATTTTATGTATATTTACAAAGAGACAGAGTCAAAATGAAGATGCACTTCTAAAAAATGCATTGCCATTTGGTGCATGTCGAATTTGGCGCTCGACTTATTTGGTGCACAACAAATGGGTTTGGCATGACCAAACCTTAGGTTTCTCATACCAAACATATTGAGCATACGCCAAATAGGGTGCACACCTTATTTAGTGTGTGTCATAGGGCTTAATGGGGGCCAAAAAAGTTGCTGCCATCTTTTTGGTCCTCCATCTTTGTGTACTTACTTGTGTATATATGTACACATTAGGGAGAGAATAAGTAGAGAGATATAAACAGAGGGAGTGATGGAGAGAAGGGGAGAGAAGGAGAGATAAGATATAAATAGCGAGAGAGAGAGAGGCATATATTGGGATAGGAAGAAAAGAGATTTTATGTAACTTGTAAAATATAAAGGGGCGAGAGAGAAGGGGAGATGGAAGGAGATAAAAATGGAGAGAGGGAGAAATAGAGATAGAAAGAGGGTAACAATGACATAGGAGGAGATGGAGAAATAGAAATATAAAGATATAAAAAGTGATATACAAAGAGGTAGAGTGGGATATATATATATATATAGAGAGAGAGAGAGAGGTAGAGAATAGGAGAGATGAAGGAAGAAGAGTGTATAACACCTAGAGATAGAGATAGAAAAGGGGGAGGGAGAAACAAGGAGAATTCTCTCGGCTGGAGTGATAAACTTTGTATCCAGTAACCATTGAATCATATTTTACATCTAACTTAACAATATCATCTATTGTCATGCCTCATTATCAAACTTGTAACTGGTTGCATCTCTGACCATATGATTTTTCACAAACCGGAGCGCAGATAAACGACTAGATGAGATTAAACCTATCACAATTTTAATTACATCATTCATGATTTTCAACGATTGGTTCAACCACATGAATTCACTATGAATTTGGCTTAGGACATACCAAACCCACTCATTTTCATCAAACACCAGAAACCTAACAACCTATGTAAGTTTATTTTCCCTTAATGCATTGTATTTAGGATAAATCTTGAAACCCTCTCCTAATATATGATTGGTGTACATATTGAAAAACTGAGAACCTCCTAATTCTCCAATATTCGCATGAATGTATGCACTGATTTTTTTCACATGAAGAACACCATATGAAACTGATGAAAATGTGCATTGCGGATCATCTTCCATCAATTTGTAAGGGTTCTTTGTAAACTTGGGTCAGGATCTCTTAGATATATCAACTACATAAGGTGTATACACTACGGAGATATCAAATTCATAGAGAAATACCTTACATTGTTAGATTAAGGTTTTCACGCTGAATTGCCTTCACTCTTCGATTACTCAGAAAACTTCTCGCAAAGATCACTTCTACTCTCTCTTCAGCATGCAAAGTGACAAATAATAGGTAAAGGTTACATTTTATCATTTGTACTTATAACTTCTTAATATCATAAATACACTTTACCTAACTCTTCCAAATACCCTATTATCATAGACTACTCACAAGAATTCTCTTAAAGATCTCCAATTTTGGTCAAACACTTCTGGAAATCCTTCTAGATGATCTGCAATACGCCAATGCAACTATTAACAATCTGGCAAATTTTGATACCAACTACTGGCAGGGGAGGAAAATATTTTCTTGAAATCTCCCCCTAAGACTAAGGCCTTAAACTTATTCCCGAAGGAATTTCCAACACCAGACTCAGGTGCAAATCCATTTCCTAAATCTGAATCACTCTTCTTTACCCATGTCATACTAATTTGATTCCTAATCTCATCCACTTTTTCTTTTCCTTTATCATGTGTCTGTAGATTCTTGTTCTTGTCTGTCAAACCCTTCCTATCCACATTCTTGCTTCTACAAAATTTTGCAATGTGACCGGATTTGTTGCAATTATAGCACACAGCATTTCTTTGTCTAGGCCTGTAATTCACTCGATTTCCCCTTAATATGCATTGATTAGAAATTTGACCAAACCTACCATAAGCATAAAATCTAACACTCCTATTGAATGACTTATTTTTCATACTTTTGCATTCACTTGATCTAAGACCATACTTATTGCAATTGAAACACTGAGCAAAGAAAGATGGACTATTTTGATTCATCCTATTTCTACATTGACTAGCATTATAACCAAACTTATTGCAAAAAAAATAGTTACATTTGAGCTTTTGAGCATTAGGTTGCCTTACCAGAGACTTTTTAGCTTTGTTCTTTTGATGTTCTAACAGGATCGCTTTGACCAAATCAGATCTTTTCTCTTTCTCATATCCAAGAGCTCGCTTGTCATCTTCATTCTTCTAACTTTGTTGTAGCATATCAAGTTTAGTTGAGATAATCTTGAAATTTTCCTTGTACTCATTTGCATTAGAAAGTTCATCCCTAAGAATGATAACCTACCTTTCAATCTCTTCCTCATTGTTTTTGGATTATTGCAATTCAAGCTTCAACTAATCATTTTTATAATTGATTCTGCAACATTCATCAAATCTTTCCTTCAAGGACCGATTAAGCTTCTCTTCACTCTTCTTTTTTCCCTCAATCTCCTTTGTCAACTTCATTGCTATAGATTTCTTCTAATTTTTCTAGACTGCATTATCTCTAGCGAGCTTCTCACATTCTTCTATTTTCTCCTTCAAGGCTTGATTCAAGGGACCATCATCTATGCTTTGGCTTTCTTTCTTCTTTAGTTGATTGACAAGTTTCTTTCTCTTTTCACTAGACTTATTTAGTTGCTCCTTCAATAACTGAATGAAATTCTTAGCATCCTTAATATTTGCTTTCAACTCCTAGACTTCAACTTTGGACTTATCAAGATCATCAAGTGCAACAAGAAGCTGATGTTGAAGACCACCAAAATCCATTGTACCATCTTCTTGGATCCTCCTCAAGCTGTTAGACTTCTTCAAAGGAACTATGCTCTGATACCAATTGTTGGAATCAAAGAACACTGAGAGGTGGTGAATCAGTGTTCTGCAAATTTCAAATTTGTTAATTTGTTCCTTCAACCACTTAATACATTGAACCAAAAGAAAGATGCATGAACACAAATCAATCAACACAAATACCATAACACAAAGATTTTATTCGTGGAAAACCTGGTCAAGGGAAAAACCACGGTGGGTATGAAACCTACAAGATAAGTATACTCAAATATAAAGTTTTACAATGGAATGCACATGCATTCAGGCACACTTCCTAGAGCTTACTTCTCAAAAGGAGAGGCTCACTGCCTACAAAAGAGTTATATAAGATTATTGAAGTACACGAACTAAATAATAGCATCTACAAATTCTTGATTATAGTTCGGGTTAAACACATTACACAAACTTCTCATACTATGCCTTATATTGCTCTATTTCATTGTTCTGCTATGATCTGGAGCATAAATCTCCAATCTGTGCATGTGCAACTTTGCACAATCGGTCACCAACCCTTTTGCATCCACCAAACACCCTAAAATGAACAAACACATCACTTATATATATATATATATATATATATATATATATATATATATATATATATATATATATATATATAAAACAAGATATTAGATCAACCATATGTCAACTTAAAGAACACTTAGCATATTATGAAATGTGTACATATTGTTGGCTAGATCTAAAAAACAAAATACCAATGCAGACTAAAATAATTTTCCACAGACTACCACAACCTTTGAAATAAACACGTGGAGCACAAAATAATCACCAAAATCGATCCACATGATCCACATAAGGATTATCCACACAACACTCTTGTCTTGGATTGATGAACTGAAAAATCAATACACGATAGCTTCTAACTCGAACATTGTTGATTGTCGGAGGCTAAAACTATGGAATACAACTATCTAGACATCCATCAACCCTCAACCAGATCCACAACAGAAGATGATAACTAGAAATGTTGTAGATCAACTGAAATGCACAACATTGTCTAATGCTCTGTTCTAGCTTGCCGAACTTGAATCAACCTTGAATCTGACTTCCAATAGGATCACATATAGAAATTTGAATGGGATAAATGACTTGGGTTTCCATCAATGACAAAACTAGATGACCTGTGTAGTGTCTCTTGCCAACAACAACATATTTCCTATTAGTGAAAATAGGGTGGTTTTTTATTCAAGCTATGAAAAATATAATATTTGGTGAAAATAGGGGCTTGTTAATTCAGGTTGTGTATTTGGAGAGGGTGAACAAAAAAGGAGTTTAGGGAAATATTTTTTGAAAATAGGGGTATTATTTAGTATGTCATGAACACACATGCTATAACCCAAGTTCACTAAGTGAAGTCCTCAAGAGGAGACAATGCAGACTAGCACTTTTGCACATTTTGACAACATGTTTGTTAAGAGTTTTAGCACATATGCTCACTGATCCAACAATTATAATAACCAATGTAGCTTTGATACCTCTGTAATATACCCGATGACAAATACATGATGACAAACACTTGATGAAAAATACCCGGAGATAAATACTTGACAACAAATACTCAATGGCAAACACCTGATGGCAAATACCTTACTACAAATACCCAACAATAAATACCCGATGGCAAATACCCTATGGAAAACATTTAACGATGAATACCCGACAACAAATACCCAATGGAAAATCCTGATGGAAAATACTTGATGGAAAAGACCTGATGGAAAACAGTAACCCATAATCAGACAAGATGACACCAAGACTACTAGAGTAAGACTGTCATACTAAAAAATACACAGGGAATATAGAATAAAACCATACACGGTAATAGTCCAGCAAATAGATTTCACACACATATATTTATATACATAAATTTATTCCCCAAACTATATATTATAACTAATACTCAATATAATTATTCCTAGCACATCCAAAAATAATCTTTTGGAGGCACTGCATAAATAATCTTTTTTGAAAATCAAATACAAGAAGCAGAAATACCACCAACCTAGAATATAGATTGCAAATAAATTCAGAGAAGCCAATTCCAAATCCAAAATCTAGCAAAACCCAAGACAGATCAGATAAAATAAAAAATCTTCAAAGTATGCAGAATAAGCTCCAAAAATGCCAACCTCTGAGCTTAATCAAGAAAGAATATTTATAAAATATTTAAACTCAAAACTATAGCCAAATCCCTTCCAATTAAAATATTTGAGGAAATGGTATTTCTTACTTACCATCCCATAAATGATATAATTCAATTCCCCCAAATATTTTAACCAATTGCAAAACAAGGTAGGTAGAATGAATAATAAATTGAATAACCAAGGATGGTAAAAAGATTAAATAATAAGTCAATAAATCAAAAGGTCCAATTGAATAAGATAAACCATGGGCATAATAATTTACGCACCCAAATAATTATTAAAGCCATCAAACTATATAATATAAATAAATCAAGCGATATTAATTAAATAACAATAAATCTAATTAAATCAAAAGATCAATTAAATAAATAATTAAGTAAACATTAAACCCCAAATCACAAATAATACTAAATCGCCAGATAAATAAAAAATTAAATAACAAATCTCCAAATAATAATCACACATTAAATTCATCTGATTATTTAATAAACTATACAATAAATTAATTGTTAATCTAATAAATAGTCATACTACACAAGGCAACCTAACAAGTGTCCAACCACATACCACATAATGCTACAAGACAACTCAAGCCAAGACACAACTGACAGGGGTGACAACTTAAACCTAGAGTGTGAAGAAGGAAACTAGTGCCATCTCCAATCAACTTGCCATTTGGATAAGACACACTCAGACCTATTAGACGAAGTGGAGCCGATGTCTAGTATCTTCAATCCTGCAACCACCAATAACCACAACACAAAATGTGTGATAACATATACATCATAAATGATCTGGCAATTGAAAGATAATCATGACATCTTAACATGCTCATAACAAGTGTAATGATATTGTTTCTTATCATGAATACAGTAGTAAGACAATCATTTAATCACGCCATCAAATCATCTCATACAATCATAATCATGTAGTATGGGTTAGTACCATCTAGATATCATTGTAACATCAGTAGAAATATAATCCATATATGAGTATCAATGCATATAGATCATCAAATATAAACCCATTCATCAAGATAGTCTAGAATGGACCATCATCCATATAAATCATCAAGTACCATGTCATATAAAATATCTAGCATCATCAATAAGCATATGAGATATAGATAAAGTCATATGTAACCATCAAAATGCCAGCAATAATTTTAAACAAGTCTTTCGATGCATTAAATAAAAAGATGAATCGAGGAGGGACTATATATAAGATCTCCTAAAATCTATAATTTGCAGGATGACTCCTAGAGATCTGAAACCATTCTCAAAAATCCCGTCAATATGCATAAAATATAACTTAAAGTATAAGAACTTAAATTTTATATTTTGTATATATCTTAATGAAAAAATACTAAGGGGAGCATCCAAAACCCATACATGCTTTCTATAACTAAAAGTCTGAGTGTGAGTGTGCATTTTTTGTAACTTAGTATCAACATAACATGTGTACATGCTATGCTTAATGACCAAAAAATATATTTATTTTCCTCTCATAAAAGCATGTGTGTGTTTTTAATTAAATAACACATACATGTTTTTAATTCAAAAACCACAGTGTTAAGGCTCCAATTTTTTGAGCCTTTACATGTACATGTTTTGTTCATTTTAAGTATTCTTTTGCTAGTGATCACTATTTTGCCTAGCATCTTCATGCACTTACCCATTTCCTATAAAAAAAATATTTAAAAAATGAATTAAACTACTTTTATGCTTTGAAACCTTTTTGGAGAAATAGAAGAACTCTCAAGAAAAAAATCTAACTAGCAAAACAAAGAATCTTCCCTAAGAGATATATAATAAAAATATTGCTATATATCAAAAACTAATGAATACAAGATGATGGAATGCTTCCAAAATAATAATTGGCCAGCCTTAAACCACACACACTAAGCAACATATTAAGTCTAGAATATGTTAGTCAACTTTGAGTGTTTAATCAAAGAATACCTACTTTAATGGAGTGGCAGCTACTTAAAATTTGAAAATAATAATCAGCAATTGTTTATTGAAAATTGCATAAAAATAAGTAGTGGTTTTACTATCCATGGGGCCACCTACTTCATAATTGTTCCTCAAAAAATTGATCAGTGGGATCTACCCTTAAAATTCTATATTAGATATCCATTTGAGATTTGAACTTGAATTTCCACAATGAAAATTCAATACTTTGACCAAAAGAAAGCTGGGTAGAAGAAGGCAAGGACTATGACTATGATGATGAAGAGGGAAGCTTCTTATGACAGGTAGAAATTTAGCCGAAAAGGACTGCGATGCAAGAAAGAAGCTTCGTGTAGTTTTTTTTTTTTTCAAAAGAAGAAGCTTCGTGTATTGGACTGACGTTGAGAGAGGAAGGAAAGACTGTCACGGTGCGAGAGGGAAGCAAGAGGGAAGCTTCCCTGTAACGGGTAGAAAGTTAGAGGAAAGAGGACTGGTCCAATTGTTCCTTTTCCCAAGCGCGGAAAATCTTTGACTATTTCAATTGCTCATCGCAAAAGAAAAAAGAAAAAGATTTGTGTAGTTGGAGAGACGTTGAGAGAGGAAGGAAAGATAGTCAAAGAGACTGTCACGGTGCGGGAGGGAAGCTTCCCTGTAATGGGTAGAAAGTTAGAGGAAAGAGGACTGGTCCAATTGTTCCTCTCCCCAAGCGCGGAGAATCTTTGACGATTTCAATTGTTCCTCACCAAGCGCGTAAAATAATTGGCCATCCAAACACGAGAATCGTTCATAAATAGAGATCGAACTAAGTGAATTATGGGTCTACAATGTTATCCTGTATCATGGGTTTAGCATGGTTCGCTGAAGGGTTTCTGAAAAGCTGTGGTGGAGAGATTGCCTCATTGTTTTCGCCCTGGATTAGGCAATTGTGGCATTTGGTTTTCCCCTCATCTTCAACAGAAAGCTCACGTCTTCCAGATTTACCAGAAAAAATAGTGGGTTTGGATGTTCGATTAGAGGAGTTGAAGACACGGTTATTTGCAGAGAATGTTAAGAAGCTGGGAGTGACAGCAATGGGTGGCGGTGGCAAAACAACCTTAGCAGCTGCTCTCTGCAGAGATCCTGACGTCAAAGGTACGCTAACCTTGTATTGCATTTTGCCAAATTTTATTCGGTGTATTTCCTTATTGGTTTTTATAAGAGAATGTGATTGGACACTGAGGGAAATATTTTAGAACTGAGCTTTCTTAGCCCATGTGTTGGGCGACCTCTGCTGAGTAGTTCACCAATCCTTTACCCTCGAGTATAAACACCCACGACCAGGATTGAAACCCTAGATTAAAGCGACTGGCCGGATCGAACCCCTAATCTTATCCATGAAGACTTATGGATTAAATCAAGATTTTTCACTACAAGATTTTTCACTAGCTAACCACTAGTAACATCACACACAATTGTAAAGATATAAACACCCACGACCAGGATTGAAACCCTAGATTAAAGCGACTTGCTGGATCGAGCCCCTAATCTTATCCATGAAGACTTCTGGATTAAATCAAGATTTTTCACTAGCTAACCACTAGTAACATCACACACAATTGTAAAAATATTTATTTGGTCACTGTAGAATTTGGGAGAAAAAATCAAAATTAATAAATAATTTTATTTATGTTTGTTAAATAAATTAGTAAACACAACTTGTCAATATTTGTTTATATGTTGCAAAGTGGGTTTTTAAACGTTTTCTTATTTTATCTTTTTCTATTGGTTCTTAGAACGATTTGGAGACAAGATCATCTATCGCAAAGTTTCAGACTTTTCAGAACGCAAAGATATTCTTGAGAGCATATGGGTGGGGATTACGAACTCTCGATCAACACCTAATTTTCAGAGCATTCAAGTTGCTCGTAAACGGGTTGAGGAATGGCTTAGTAGTAGGCCGACACAAAATATTCTAGTCGTGCTAGATGATGTGTGGCTTGATGACTCTCATCTTAAAGATTTGATTTTTGAGGCAGATGGATACAAGACTATTGTTATGTCTAGGCACATTGTTGAATGGCTTGATGACATTTATGAATTGCCTTTGCTTGAAGAGAGTGATGCTCTAGCCCTCTTTTGCTATTATGCTTTTGAGCAAACAAGCATTCCAGAGAGAGGATATGACAAGATATTAGTCCAACAGGTACACCTATTCTAGCGTTCACTAAGTCATTTATTTGAATGAATCCTAAAGTCCATTGAATTTGCCATGGTAATCCTTTAATCAAATCTATGTAAATCTAAGGTCCATTCTTTGTTTGACATTATATTATTTAATTGAATGTGTGTATATATGATGGCCATCCTTTGAGGTTGTCTATGAGCTAACTGAAATTTATTAACAGGTAGCAGAACAATGTCAACAATTACCGCTTGCATTGGAGGTGATTGGAAGTTCTTTATATGAAAAGAAAAACAGGGATGAGTGGATATATTACCAAAAAAAGCTTTCAGAAGGAGGACGTATCAATTCCAATCACGAAGAAAATCTTCTCAAGATCCTGGCGTTAAGCATAGATAGGCTTCATACGATTGATAACAATAATATAATAAAAGAATGCTTTTTGGATTTAATATTATTTCCTGGAGTGAAAGAAATCCATGTTGATACATTGTTTGATATTTGGATTTATGCTCACAACTTAACCTTGTATGAAGCTCGTCGGACTCTGAATGTATTGGAACGACGAAGGTTATTGCGTCTGGTAAATCATGATATTGGGTGAGTGTCTTGATTTTTGTTGAGTTTAAACTTAAAAGTATAACACAGAAACAATCAGCAAACAAAAATAAAAATCGTATATATGTCTTTCTATTTCTATAATCTAAATAATTGTTGGTTTCATTGATTTCAACTCAAATTTTTAATAATTGAAATGTTACTATTCTTACCTTAATAATGAAATGATTTATATATATTTTACTCTAAAAATTGAATGCATCTTTACTCTTATGTTTTCAAGAGGTCATCGAGGGATTAGTCATGGCATTGCTTGTGAGCTATATATAGTTCAACATGATATGTTGCGAAAGTTGGCTATTTATTTGGTGGAGAATAACCAATCTGAAGACATATGCAAGAGATTGATCTAAGATCCACTTTGTAATTGGGAAAGACGTAAGAATATTACAGCTGCTGAGATTATTGTCATCCGCACAGGTTAGTTGTTTCAAACTAATTTATTAATATTCATGTACATTTTCAACCAAATAAATATCGTTCATTTTAAAAAACATTCTCATTCTATATAAAAAATTATATACTTTTGCAGATTTAAAGAATGAAAATCAATGGCCCAAGTTGGAGTTTCCAAATGCCCTGGCTCTCATATTAATATTTACTGGAAATGAATGTCAACTTCCAACATTTTTTAAGACAATGTCTGAATTGAAAGTTCTTATCATAATCAACCAGAATTCTGTTCGCACTAAACTTGATGGCATGTCATCTTTTGGTTCTTTGACAAAGTTGAAGAGTCTTAGACTTAAAAAATTGAATGTCCCTAATCTTCAAAACCATTGTCAATCTTTTAAAGAAAGTCTGAAGAAGATATCATTGTGTCTTTGCAGCGGTGATAATGCAGAATTAAACATAGAAGTGTGTTCAGAGCTACATAATCTTGAAGAGATTAGTATTGATTGTTGTGTGAACATCAAAGAATTTCCAGTTGGCATTTGTAATTTAACTTCTCTCAAGAGATTGATCATCACAAACTATCATGAGCTTAAAAAAATACCTGACAATATAGGGGAGCTTGCAGGGTCTCTAGAAGAGTTGACATTATATGCTTGTGCCACTTTGAGAGAACTGCCAGCCTCAATTTGTGAGCTGGAAAAGTTAGAACTTCTTGATATTTCAAAGTGTCAATATTTAGAGAGACTGCCATCTCAAGTTGGTAAGTTAAACAAACTCCAAACTCTTAGGATAAGGGAGTGTGAAAAAATCAAGCAACTTCCTCAATCAGCTAGCAGGCTTATATCTTTGCGGCATTTGATCTGTGACACACAATTTGAAAATCAATGTTCAAGCCTGTCGAGGGCCAATTCTAATCTTGAAATAATTGGCATAGAACCAGAACACCATTTAAGATGGTTGGACCAATAAATTTGCTTCAGCAATCAGACGGCAACAATTTCGTAGCAATAATGCTTGACATTTATTATAATGTCCATTAGGCTCATTAATTTTGTAATTGTAATTGAATTATTGATGAATATAATTGTGTGTCATAATGGAACCCTACAAGCTCTTGTATATTTATTTGTTTAATGATCAACAGATCACCATTATTATCTTATTTACCTATATCTGATTTTAGAGAAATCGTAAGTCTGAATTGAAGTAACTAATAAAGTCCGTCGAAATTCGATTAACATGATTGCTTAACAAATAGCATGTATGAGCACCTTGAACAGTTGAATACTGTATATCCTGTAGACCAAACAAAAAATGGAGTCTGTTGCTCTTAAACTACATGAAAGAAATGAACGGTGTTACTGCTGCGAACTCCTTGAAAGAAACAAACCATTCTTGTTTTACTGCTTCTGTAATCCAGAAGCAGTAAAACAAGAACTATTGTGGATTGTGAAAAATAATATCTTTAACCAAAACTATCGTTGCTGCAAACTGTTTTAAGCTCTGCCTTTTTCTTTTCATTTTTTATCAAAATTTTCAAAGTTGTTTATAAAGTGATAAATAAATCTTTTGTAATTATTATTGAAGTTGACATTTATTTATTAAAAATAATATGGTTTCAATTTTTTTTTGGTGGGAGTTCAATTAGAAGGGACAAAGGGAGTATTCATTTGGAAAGATCTCTCAAGGATTTTGTATACAGTCACTGATTCATTGTGCATATTTCTTTTATGACAAATATGATAGGAAATATAATGTCTAACATGTTAATTCTTATCTTTGAAAGGGGCACCTTTACATATTGGTTTTCTAAGATGCAAAGAAAATATCATGCAAGAAGAGAATATAGAACTGATATATATATATATATATATGTATATATATATATATATGTATATATATGTATATATGTATATATATGTATATATATATATATGTATATATATGTATATATATATATATATGTATATATATATATATATATGTATATATATATATATATATATATATATATATATGTATCATGTATATATTTGCATTGAATTGTATGCATCCTTCCAGAGAAAGTAGAAGCACAATGGAAGAAGGGCACATGTGCCTTTTGAGTCAACATGGGAGAGACCAAAACAGATCTCAATTCTTTGCATTGTCCTCAAGTAGACAACACTAGGGACAACAAATAGAAGAATTGAGAAAAAAATAGAAGAAGGTTACAGACAAGCAAGAGAGAGAGAGAGATCTATGGCACAAATGAAGCTAATCAAGCAAATCATCCACCTCCCAATCTTGCTCAATATTTTTTTGGGAAGGTGGACAACATCCTATAGGAGAAATTTGTGAGAAAATAACAAGTGCAGAAAATTTACAAAGAAGAACAATAACACATAACACATGGATTTATGTGAAAAAACCTGATATAAATATACTAGTAAAAAACCATGAGCAAATTTTGTCTTTCGTATTGATTCTCAGGAATTACAAAGTTACAACAATCTCAAAACTATGCATCAAAACATGACTTCGAGCAACCTAAAATAACCGAGTTGTAGAGTCCTACTTGAGGACAACTTATTAAATATAGTATGACTCGCACAACTGCATGTAAAACATATGTCGAAATTACTATTTATAAAAAAGTTTATTAACAAAACTTTCCATTTATAGTAAGTCTCAAAAAAAATTGTGCCTCCTGAGAGGACGCCTTCACTAGTGGGTACTCCATGATGACACAACTACTGCTAGCTAAGATAGCCATGATGACGCAACCATTGCTAGCTAAGATAGCCATGATGACTCAACCACTGCTAGCTAAGAGTCCAATTTGGACTTCACATTCCAACTAATTTTTTAGTATAATAGATGGAGCTACCACAAGTTCCAAAGAAGGACCATTCTCTAATGATGAATTATCACTTTGTCTATTACTAGGAGTATATATATATATAATGTAAAGAATGACAATGAAACCTTTTTTTTTTCAATTAGAGGTGCAATTATGTAAGTAATTTTTCCTAGGATTAATGGTGTTATTCAATGTAAGTGAGCATGACAAGTACTCAATAATGGATATCAAGGTGCACAAATCACAAAGTTGCATATAACGAGGAAATTTTTGAAAATGCAAAAGTGATGACCAATGAATATTTAAATGATTTTCTAAAAAAAGTGGGTCTAGTTATAAGTCAGATGGAAGTTTTAAGGGAGTAGATGACAAGCATGTTATTGGGAAAATCTCAAGGAGCTTGATTCCTAAGTTTGACACTCTACAATTGAGATTTATAAGGATCTCACAACTATGTTGATAGATGAACTACATAGCATTTTGTCGATTGTTGAAGATACAAAGAAAATAAAAGAAAAAATATCAAAGCAAGCATTTTCCTCTAAAGAAAATATAAGAGGAAAGAGTAATAATATAGGTGACTAGCCATAAAAATGAATACAAAGGTGTATCTAGCAATTTTAGAGAAAGAGATAATATTTTGAAAGGAAGAAGTAGCAACTTCATAGGATCGATAAGAGGAAGAGGTAAAAATAATCGGGAAGGAAATAATAAAAGTAATGTCCAATTATTTCATTTTAATAAGTTTGGACTTTATGCATCAAAATGTTGGAGTAAACAAGGTGAAACAAAAAAAAATGCTCATGATATTATTAAAGATAAACAATTTTTTTAATTTCTTGCTTCAATGCAAATGTCAATGAAAATTATGTATGGTATATTGATTTCAAATGTTCTTCACATATGACATCCAATCATAGTTGATTTGTTAATCTGGATGAAAAGCATTATAGTATAGTGGTATTGAGAGATAGTCTTATGGAAGCAAAGGTAATGGTACTATTGCTAACACAATAGGATTTGATGAAGCACTATTAGTTCTAATAATTGAAAATAATTTTTCATCTATTAGACAAATGTTAGATAAAAAGTATCTAGTGACTTAAATGATGAGAACAAGTGCATAATAAGAGACAATTTAAAAAGGAATAAAAAGGAATTTAGTTGCTACGAGATCAAAGATTCTAGGTGAAAGGATGTTTCCTCTTCATTTCAATTATAGAAATCAAGCATTAAGGTCTAATGAAATGAACGAAAGTAAAATTTGGTACCAAATATATGGTCACCTTAGTTTTAGGGGTCACCTTAGTTTTAGTGGGATAATTTTAACCAAGCAATAATTGTAAATGCTTGAAGGTCTACCTTTCTCTAAAAATACAAGAGAGGTGTGTGAAGAATGTATTACTAGCAAATGACACATGGTTAGCTTTCCAATTGGTAGATCTAGTATAACTAAACTTGTTAGTGTAATTATTTTATTTATTTACATTTAGGCTTACTTAAGCCTATTTAGTCATCCATTTCTACTTGACAGTTGTTCATGCAAGTTGTCAAGATCATTTAGGAGTTGATTAGAGAGGTGTCGACATAGTTTAGACACCTCATGCTAGTTTAGTGGGAGGCATCTCACCGCCACTCATTGAGTGTTGGGTTTGACTTTTGATTCGACCCAATCACTCTTGCTATATGTAATCTTCTTCTTCATATTATTTTGATGGTCGAATATGCTATTTTGAGGTTTATTTACCTTCATTAGATCTTGGTTATTTCATGGTATCAGAGCTTTTTTGAATTAATCCTAGCCATTGGTCGAATTGAGCAAAGCATTGGCTTCTCTCGCCATCCCTGGCCCTTTTGGAAGACTTGCGAAAAAGCAATGGCGCAGTGGGTAAAGAGTCTTGGAGGGGTCACTATAGCAGCTCCTTCTCGCAGACGCAGAGCAAAGACCCGCTGAAGGCCTACGCTCAGCTGGCACGATATTCGTGCACACCGGCACCCCTCCCCCAAGTCTACACAGAGCAAAGGGCAGGCAACGTGGATGGCTATGGCACAGAAGCGCCCGAGCGGAGGGATAACGGAGCAGAAGGGGGGTCAACTTTGATCCGGTAGCGCAGCGGTGCACGCACACACAGCCCTCTAGCAGCTGACACGGTCGAAGCAGCCGCTACCCGCCCTTTCATTGGGCCATTTTTAAAATTGGTTTTAAAAGCGACGGCTGTCAAATTAAATGGAGGCACAGAGGGCACTACTTTAACCCCTGCTCACATGGTTTTTTCGTCCCTTGATTCTTTTCAACCCTTGGGGACTTAATGTGCTCACTATTTTGTGGCAAATTTTCTCCAATTGACAATATATTTTGGAGGACGATTAATTTTGTAATAGGGCAAAAAATGATTTCCTCACAACTTTTGCTAGGCAACTCAAAAAGAATCATTTTTTTTTTTTGCAAAAGTGCATGTTTTTTTGCCACAAATCCAACAAGCACACTTTCTCACTCTCATTATAAAGTGTTAATTTCGGTGTTTTTCTGGGGTTTAGTTACGAACCACTTCTATAAAGTGTCAAAAAGAATGGGGTAGATTCTAATGTGCCTATAGAACCTCTAACACCTTTCAGTTATCATGATTGGAAGTCGAAAGTAATTCTTGTACTTAAGAATAAAGGCTTGTTTAGAGTAACAATGGGAACATAAAAGACCCTAATGTAGCCAAGGACAAAGAAAAGTATTTCAATAAGTGTGACCAAGCATTTGGTTCTTGTGTTTAAATCTATCTCCTGAATAAATCTATCCCCTGAATTAGCATTTCATATTGAGAACTTGAAAACACCCAATGAAGTTTGGCAAGCTCTAAAAAATCTATTTAGGACAATTGATGAACTAAGAAGTCATGAGTTGGAAAATCAACTCTTCGGTCTAAGTCCTAGAGATTTTACTTCTTTAGAGGATTTTTTCACTAAATTCAAAGCTTTAAAGTTGTAATTAAAATATTGTGGAGTTGACAAGAAAGAGGATCACTTAATCCTTTTTGTGCTTTCCAAACTAGGTACTTAATTTTTTGTGTTTGTCTCTACTTTTTATTCTACTAAAAGAGCTCTTGGTAACTCATGGAAAATGCCTACACTAGATGACTTCATTTCTAATCTATCAAGGGAGCAAGAAAACTTAATTCAAATGGGCTCTTTGAAATCTACTAAGCCTCAAGCTCTAATTGTAGGAATTAAAAAGTAACAAAATGCTAAAGGAAAGAAGAAGAACACTAAAAAGGATAATGAAGGGAAGGAAGAAGATAAAATTGACAACTTCAAAACGGATAATTCTTCCCAACAAATTAAATCAACTATTGAGAAAGTTACTTGTTCCTTTTGTAAGAAAACTAATCATGAAGAACATCAATGCATGAAAAAAAAATTGAGCTACAGTATATATGGGTTCTCAAAAGGTTGAGTCTTCATCCTTAGAACAAATCAATCTGCCTTCAAATGATAGTCTAGCATTGCTCAAAGGGAGAGGGTCTATTGAAGTTGAAGGAGGAACATTTTAAAATGCTCAAAGTGTGTCTTCGCTATCAAATAATCTCCTTTCATGGGCAGATCATTGACTTAGTTCATTCATCTATGAGCTCTTCTTGGCATGCAGTCTACATCAGCAGCAACATCATCATTTGGGGGGCTTCATGGTCTTCTCTTCTTATCTCTTTTTTGGAGAATAGTTTTTTTCCCATTAGGTTTTCTATCTTTCTCTGTTTATAAGATTTTTCTTTTTACATGATTACCTTATCAAGCTTCATGGCCAAGACTCATTTTCATTTGCATTGTACATGGGTACCTAACTAGGCTAGTAGTTTGGACCCATTTCTCTTATTTTCCTTCTAAGTTATGCTTAAAGGGTGGTATTAGTATAATTATTTTATTTATTTACACTAGGCTTACTTAATCCTACTTGGTCATCCATTTCTACTTGACACTTGTTCATGCAAGTTGTCAATATCATTTAGGAGTCGATTAGAGAGGTGTCGACATAGTTTCGACACCTCATGCTAGTTTGGTGAGAGACATCTCGCCACCACTCATTGAGTGTTGGGTTTTACTTTTGATTCAACCTAGTCACTCTTGCTATAAGCAATGTTCTTCATCTTATTTTCATGGTCGACTATGCTCATTTTTGGATTAATCTCAAGTGCTTGTTATTTACCTTCATTAGATCTTGGTTATTTCACTAAGCAACAACTAGAGATAATCCATATAGATTTGTGTGGTCATATGGAAACACCTTATTTGAATAAATCCAAGTTTTTTCTAACATTCATTGATGATTAATCAAGAAAAACTTGTATATAAGTACTATTTAGCTAAAATCACAAGTGTTTGATAATTTTGTACCATTCAAGCTCGGCTGATTAAAAAACAAAGAACGTCAAAGTGATAAGATCATTGAATAAAGGTGAGTACAAATCAAATCAATTTCTATATTTTTGCAAAAAAATATAGAATCAAGAAAAAGTTCACCACTTTCTACACTCCACAACAAAATAGAGTTGTTGAAAGGAAGAATAGGACAACTATAAAATGGTAAGGCAATATTGCACAACAATAAACCTCATAAATAGAAGTCTTATAAAAATAGTGAAAGGGGTGACTCTTGAACAAACATAGTTTGGAATTAAGCCAAGTGTTGATCATTTGAGAGTATTTGGGTGGGTTTATTATGCACACATAACACATATAGTAAACAATAAAAAGGTCTAAGTTAGATGATACAAGCCTAAAATATGGTTTTGTTGGTTATGGACATAAAAATAAAGCATACAAGCTATATGATACTATAGGAAGAAAAAAAAAAAAAATTGAATCATCTACTACAAAAACAAGAAAGCATAAAAAATACTAAAGGATTCAACTCTTATGTTATATTCAAATCTTGAGAAAATGACAAAAAGGTCATGAGCAAAATTGAATTATGCATTGTTGTCTTAAATCATGGAAACAAATAAACCAAAACCCTTTGAACAAGATCAGTAAATAGAAGAGTGGATTGAATAAATGTATAATGAAATAGAAACAACTAAAAAGAATAACACATGGGATTTGGTTTAGCTATGTCCTAGTAAACAAATTATTGGTATTGGGTAAGTGTAGAAAACTAAGTATAAAATTGATGAGTATTGATAAGAATAAGGATAGATTGGTAACCAAATGGTACACTCAATAATAAGGTATTTATGATATTGAAATATTTGCACCTATAACATGAATGGATACTATCCAATTGATTTTGGCTTTTGGCTACTCAATAGAGTCAGGTAGTTTATCAAATGGATGTAAATAATATATTTTTGAATGGATATTATTGATAAGTATATTTATTATTTATTCTATTGTGTAGAGTTAAAAATAAAGATATAGAACAAATAGAATAACCATTAAGACCCTTCTATAGGGATGCATAATTATGGAATCAAATTATTTTCTCACTTCCACCTAAGAATGCCATATTTATACATTAGTCATTACATTTGGGACAGACAAGTTATATAGTGATGAAAGTAGAATAAATAATATGTACGCTATGAATTTTTTCTCTTTGAATGATTAGTGTAAGTTCTAGATGCCCAATATTTAAGATGTTCAAGTGTGTAATAATTTAGTAGGGAATGTCTCTAAATACAACTCTTGTAGCTCTTTCTCAAGCTATTGGTGGATCACAGAGTCTAATCTAAATGTTGATGTAAAAAACTTCTACACAATCTAATTAAAAAATAATAGAGATAAATATTGATGAATTGTGGAAATCTAATGTTCTTAATTGAACAATTTAGTTAACTTCAAATTTAAATTAAAGTTAAAAATTTAAAGATTTATTTTGACAAATTATCTTAAAAATTTAAAGATTTATTTTGAAAAATTATCCAAGGTCAATCTCATAAATTTTGAATTTAAACTTGAGCATAAAATGTATTAAATAAAGGTCATAATCAATCTGTGGGACATCTGCAAATGAATTAGAAAGACTTAATTTGTATGCTTAATTTAAAAAAGGAAAAACACTTTGACTATATACTTGTTAGTAAATAAAAGACAAGGAGGACGAATTAAGCCAAAAATAAAAGGGAAGAGTGCAAGCAATTTTCATCATTATAGGGTTGCAGTGTCATAAAATTGCGACCTTGCAATTTTTGACCACATTTGGGTCTTTGCATTGGCGGATGAATCCCTAAGCCTGATCGGAGACCCGAGACATACTCAAAACACCTAAAACTTGCACCTCACATTGCTTTTGGTCACTGCCTATCCTAAATTAGGACAGGATAGGGGTGTGGCACCCCTTTCGTCCTAGGACAAGGGCATGACGCCCTTGTTCCTACCCTATTTTGGGCCTCCCTTGATCAAATCCTGCATTGGGCTTGTCAATTATGAGCAGGAAAAAATTTCCTATGTCGGCCTAAGACGAAAAATTAGTTAAAAACCCCTAATTGGCAAGTATATAAGGAGCATTTCCCCTCCTATTTGCTTAAGCAAAATTAAGTTCAACAAGTTAGTTGATGATAAGCGAAGTTGATCATAAGCAAGAATTCAAGTATTCAAGCATCCAAGCATTGAGCATTCCAAGTCTCCTTTCAAGGCTAGGTGTTGCATTCAAGTCAAGGATTCAACCATTGAAGAGGAGATCTCTACCAACATTCAAGACATTCTATTCTACATATCCTTTCAATCAATTCTATCAACATTTCAATTGCATCCTGTCTTGAGATGGATTTTACTTCAAATACTTCCTTTCATTTACTTGCAAGTATTTTCAATCACATGGTTAATTCCAAAACAGGGTTTGACCTGAAGGAAAACCCCCAATCCCAACAATATTTCCTCTCTTTTCTATGTGTAGGTTGCAAGTGTGCAGCTATAATTTTAGGTTTTGGCTTCATTTTCAGAGATGAAGAAACCCTTTTCAGCGTGCAGATTTTTCAAAGGACCGGGTGCAACTTGAACTCGGTCCTGACAACTTTTGCTCAAATTTATAGGGAAGCTTTGTCTCAAAATTTTACTGCTAATTCTAGGTGCACAACTTCATTCTGCATCTCTATCTCAAGATATAATTGCTTCTTTATCATCTTTACACTTAGTCTCAATTCGCTTAATTCAACTTGTCTATTTTAAAAGAGGGTCAATTTACTTTCCAAATTCATTGTCAATTCATTTAACATTCAATCTCTTTCCATTGGGATTGCATCTAGTGGATTCAACCCCCTCATTTAAATGTAATGTATGTGAGAAGTTCAAGGGAATCCTTTGTGAAACTTTCACTCCTTTCTTGAGGAGGGTAAATATTTCCACTTGATCTCTCCTCATCACTTTTCACCACATTACATTTTGGTGAACCCGACATCTTACATGCTTGACATTGAAAATTGTTGCATATTTTTCATTTACAAGTTTAATTTTCTTGCAAAACTTAGTGGTTAATTCATTCGAAACCCTAGTTGTTAAAATTGAAATTGAACTTGTGTTTTGCAAAAATTGCTATCTATTTTCTTAGATCTGAAAATTTCATTGCTTATCAAATTCAATTATTTCATTGTCTTGTTCAATTTGTAAATCAAATCAACAAAATTAGGTGGTTAATTATGAAAACCCTAATTTTCAAAAATCAACTTGAATTTGTGCAAACATTGGATTTACATTCAATTTTCAGATTTGGGACTATTTTTAGACTTGTCTTCTTTCCTAAAATTCAAATTTTTGATTTCCCTCCTTTTTCCAAAATTCAAAATTTTAAAATTCAATGGTTAGGTCCTAAAACCCTAATTTTCAAATTTACCTAGATTTTATGCAAATTTCAATCAATTTCAACCAATTTCAGTTTTGTAAATATTATTCAAGGTGGCCCTATCCATTAGGTTTGATCTTTTTCAAATTTATAATTCAATTTCTTATCTTTTTTAAAACCCTAATAGGGTCCTATTTTGACATTCAAACCTTAATTTCGTTTATCTAGAGTTTGTAAAATCAATCATTTTTGGGGGGTTAGCTCTCAAATCATCGTAGCTTTCATCCCTAAAAATTTTCGAACAAGTTGGGAGAACCAGGTACACTTTCACCATGGTCCCTGGTTTTTTCCTAAAATTTCAGGAGACTGTTATGATTGTATTTAATTGCTTAAATCCAGAAAATTGGCTAATTTTGCTAAATTTTGATCCTCTAAAATAAAAAATACTTCTCAATTTCAATATTCCAACTTTCAAGAGAACATTTAAAATTTTGATCTGCCCATATTTTAAAATCTTAATTTTGTCAATTTTCATTTTGAAATTAAGTGGTATCCCATTTGCCCTAATTTTAAATTTCAATTTCCTTTTATTCATCATAATTTTTCCTAGAAATTGTGTCATTTCTTCTGTCCACAAAGTTCAAATTGTCTAATCTCGATTTTCTTGGATTTTTGCATTATTCAATTTTGTAAACTTGGTTCCCAAAATTCAAAATTCAAATCTTCCCTCTAGTGCATGAGTTTTACAACTATTAGTCCTACCTATACTATCCTTGTTACACGAAGTATTAGAATTAAGGCTTCCCAAGGTTTAATTCCCGAAGAGATGAAGCCTAATTTGGGTGACTTCTTCAATGAGGATATGCCTAATTCTTTCCATCCTAATAACATTCTTGTCTACCTAATTGATGATTCCAATGATGAAGAAGAAGCTTTGACTAGAGTTTCCATAGATCAACTTTCAAAATTGGACAATCAATTTGACATTTTCCAACAATGGATGTCCCAAGAATATCCTAATAGTGAATCTCTTCCATTAATTGAAGGTCTAAAACCCATGATTCAAAGTGATAAGAACAAAATTGATATATTGTGCGGTATTGCTCACATTGTTGATTCTAATGTCATGCCTATAAAGAGTTGTGTTGAGAACTTAGGTTATTCACAACCTTCCACACAAATCAATCATTCTATTCCTTTCACCACTTCAATGACTGGTATTCCTACTTTCACTTCAAACATTGTGGATAAATCAACTCAAAATTTCATACCTACAACCATTAGTCATGAGGGAAATCCATCTTCCTCAATCAATCCCACATCTTTACTTATGCCTTCAATGATTAATCATATTGTCTCTCAACCAATCAATGTGACACAAGGGGGAAATCCATCCAATCATTCTATCCCTCCTTTTAGTGCCCCATTTCCTACTCAACCATCACCCATGCCTAATTACCATAGTGTTCCACCACCCTATTCTCAATCAATGCCTTCTTTCAATAGCATCACACCACCTTCTCAATCAAACATGTCTAACATAAATTCCTCAATCGAAGCAACCATTAATAACCTTGCTCAAACTAAGTCTTCATTGCAACAACAAATTGCTTCTATGAGTCAATCCAAATATAGTGTGCCCACATTTGATGTTGCGAGACCACTTTCTCTTGATATTGTTAGAGTTGTCCCTCCTAAACATGTTCAAGTCCCTCAATTGGAACTCTATAATGGAAAAGGTGATCCTTTAACACATGTCAAGACATTCCAAACTTTGTGTATAGACTTTGCTTATGATCAAAGATTTCTTGCTAAATTGTTTACTAGAACATTAAGGGATAAGGCTTTACAATGGTATTTCTCTTTGCCTTCCTATTCTATTACTTCTTTTCAACAATTATCAAATGCTTTTATTCAACAATTTCAAAATAACATAGGTCCTAAAATCACTTTGACTGATTTAATGCATTGTAAACAAGGTGTTAAAGAAAAAGTGATTGATTTCATTAGTAGATATAAGCATTTGTGTTCTCAAATTTCTTTTCAAGTGCCTAATATGATTTTCAAAGAATTTTCATTTCTAATTTACAAAAAGACATTAGAGACAAACTTCTCCTTTTTAAGTTTACTTCCTTTACGCAGTTGTGTACAATGCTTCACAGTTATCAACTGACTATGAGTCAACTGGAGCAATCTACTCCTATGGCTCCATGTGATAAGGGTGATAGTGCTCAAAAACCATTTGTGAAGTTCAAACCAAGCAAAGGATTCATCAAATAAAATGACACCATCAACAATAATAATGTGAATTCTACAATAGGTGTGCCTCCTATTTCTAAAAATTTTAAAAGAGAGAAAATTTACTCCTTTGAATGAATCTTTACATAGCATTATGTCTCAGTTGTTAAAAAGAAATGTTATCAAACTTAGATTCAGATAAAACTAGGTGACCCTTTTAAGGAAGCCTCACCTTATTTTGATAATAATTCTTTTTGTCAATTTCATCGTCAACCTGGTCATGATACTGGGAAATTTTTTGCATTAAAAAGTAAGATTCAAGACTTGATTGAAAATAATACTTATCTGTGGTAGGTTTGAATGATAAGGGAAACAAATCAATGGCTCCTCCTAATCAAAATCTTAATATTTTCACTAATCATTTTCCATCTCATACCTCTAGCATGATTGAGCTTGAACATACCTCTTTCTCTCCCTCTGATCTTACTACCACATCTCCAAATTTGGTGAATATGGTAGAGACACAAGAAACACCTAAGGATCCATGTATCACATTTGAGCCTAGTAAGACCATTAGATCACTCCATGGCCCTTTATACATAGTTGTGAATATTCACGACAAACCTTGTCATAGTATGCTTATTGATCCCTCTTGCATGGTTAATTTCATCACTGAGGAATATCTTTATACTTTATATTTGCATAAACCAATCTATGATGATACCAATGTGGTCGTTAAGTTATTTTATGGATTTTCTTGTCCTACCATTGGTTCTATCACACTCCCTATTGACGTTCACACTAAAACAATGGATGTCAACTTTGTTATCATTCCTTCATCTGAATAATTTTGTGTGAAGTTAGGCTATCCTTGGCTATCTTCAATGAAGGCTATTGCTTCTCCAATACATAAGTTTTTGAAATTTCCCCATAATGGATAAATCATAACTGTTAACCATAGATTATTTCGACCAACCGAAAGAAGCCTAGGCATTCCTATCGATTACTTTTGGCCTCAACAATTTCAATCTCTTCAACCAAGAAGTGATGCTCTCTTTCAATCTTATCAAAAATGGAAGAAATATATGATCTTATCCTTGAGCCAACCTAGAACTCCAAAACTTGATATTCCCATCATTCTTGAAGATGAAATTCTTCCCTTGATGGATAGAACTAATCTTCCTCCTAAGGAAGATTCCCAACCTATTCCTATGGATGAAACTATGCCTTCTCCTAAGAAGAACAATAATTTTCTTCCTAAGGTTAGACCTATACCTCCTCCTTGTGATGGACTTGGTCTCCTTCCTACACCAAACATTCCTCCTTTATATGGTGCAGTTCCACCTTCTTGTTCTTATAGAGAGAAGAGACCTGCCTCTCCTCTTGTTCAACCTAAAAGACCTCAACCTAAACCTCCAGCTACCAAACATGAGAATATTCCTCCTTCAATAAATATTCCTCCTTCTTAGCCTTCCGCTATGACTCGACAAAATCGTTGTGTGAGAGAACACCAACCAAAATGTCATGCTCAAGCTCATGAAGTTGTTCCTCAAAATATTCAATCTCCTAGAAATCCAATAGTTGACATGATTCCATTTTTATCCTAAACAAGATGTTGAACCTACATCTCCAAATCATTAGTTGCAAAAAACATGTGATGGTTTTACTTCTATTCATGTTTGAGCTCCTCTTTCTATAAATCTTGATGAAGAAATAGGTGAAAATGTTATTCATAATGGAAATATAACTCCTAATGCTTCCGATAGTGAATATGAATATGTTGATGTTGACAAACATTGATCAGCCAAATTTTCAAAATCCTTAATCCTAGCTCCTAGAAACAAACAAAGTGAATTAGGACATGAGCATAGTCCTCGTTTGGATCTTGTGATAGCTCCATCTGTTATGATCGATGTCACTCCTCTGGCATGTATCTCGCCTTCTCGAGATAGTGATCAACAAGATGGGGAGGTGGATGTGTATCCCTGTTCTTCTACTTTCCTTAGTAATGTCTACTTGAGGACGGTCTAAAATATTGAGATCTCTTTTGGTCTCTTTCATATTGACTCAAAAGACACTTGTGTTCCCTTTCTTCCAAGGCAGTTTCCTTTCTTTAGGGAATGACGCAACTATTCTATGCATATATATACATGATGCACATGAGTTATCATATAACATACTGACCCCGAGGAAAGTGAAATGACCTCGTCCTTTGTATTTTGTGTTCATTACCCTTGGCCTTATTCCTTGATTGGGGGCTAAGTCCTTGCGATAACGTGTTCCCTATCTTTCTCTCTTTGGTGTATCCTACCTTAAATAAATCACTCCCGATAAGGCATGCACGATATCTTTAATATGGGGGCATACTCTCCGCTCATATTTCCTTCTTGATACTTAAATTACTTACTTAGTGAGCTTGGATTTTCTTTGTAATTTTTGGTATCCTTTCTTTTTCATGACTCATAGTGAGGGGAACCTTTCTACTTGCAATCATGGTTCTTGCCTCTTGATGTTCCCTTTTACTTTGTCAATCGAATTCATAAGATCCTTAGTCCATCATAAATGATAGTGCAATAAGATGAACACTAGTGCACAATGGTTATGGTCGTAATGTTTGTAGCAGTAATTTGTTGCATAAAATCAATGTCAATACATCTCTCATTAAGCCTAATTATCTTACTATCTAAGGCTTCGATAATGTTGCTAGATCTTCATTAGGTATCATCACCTTACCTTTTAAGGTAGGTCCTATTACTTTACCCACACCTATTCATGCCATGCTTGGAAATATGACATATAACTTGTTATTAGGGAGACATTGGATTCATAGCATTCAATTTGTCCCCTCTACATTTTATAGGCAAGTTAAATTCTTTTACAACAATAAAACATATTCCTTGCTAGGTGACACTAATCTCCAAGCTTGTTTGCAAACATCAACATCCAAATCCTCTTCAACTAGTGATAGTTTTGATACTAATTGTTAAGTACAGATGCCAAGCTAACAAGATGAGAGGGGGGGGTGAATCATACAAACTTAATCTTCCATAAAAACAACAGATTCAACCTCGGTAACATATACTTCAGCAATATAACCAAAACTGCTAAACATGCAAACTCATAAGCATATAAACATCATAACACTCATAACACCAGATTTAACGTGGAAACCCAAATAGGGAAAAACCACTATGGGATTTCGGACCCACTAAGAAATATACTCTTCTAGAGTATGCTCGGTTAAAAGCAAATCCTATTAAAGATTACAAACACATTGCTAGATGTGACCTAGTTAAGGGATTTCCCTCAGATCTGTTAGGATCTTCACCTTGTTAGAAGTGACCTTGTTAAAGGATTTCAAACACTCAATCAGAATGTCACCCTGCTAGAGGGTTTTACAAATAAGACTGTTAAGTCCACTCGGTTAAGAGATTTTCTATCACTTTACAAAATAACAATAATAAAATATATCTGCAACTTCACATCAAAAATGCTAAAGCAGATTCTTATTTGCTTAAATACAATCTAGTCATAGGACTTATCTGTCCCTCTGTTGGGCTCTATACTCTATTAATCAAATAGGTTGTCAAGCTTCTGTGCTCGGTAATCACTATGAGGCATCCCTGTGCTTACACTTGCCCACATGTATTGTTTATCAACAATTCCTTATTTATAAACAATTTGCTAACTGCTTAATCTCCTTGATCACATATCCCATGATCAATCATAGCCATCAAATCTTTAAACTTGACTAGGTTCAATGTATCCTTCAATCTGAAAATGTTTTACCTTACCTTGGAACTTGTGCTAAGGTATTGCAGTTCAATTTGAGTTGTAGATCTTTTTGCTAATCTTCTATTGCCATAGATTCTTTTAACAAACTTCTGCATGGCATACCAATCATTTAATCTATTCCATCTCATCAGCTTCCTTCATTAAATAACGCTTTTAATCATTTAATGCATTCTGTTATAGCTCAGTTGCAACTTGGTAAATACTAAACTTCACTCGGTAGACCTTCCGCCTTCATTAATCGATAGTGATAACCTTAGGGTTTACCGACTAGGTTCTTTGCTCGGTAACATAGTATAGTATTAACTTTTCAGTCAATAGCATATGTAGGATATCAAAACAATCTAAACATCATGATCTCATCATTGTCTAACTTAGTAATAGTTGCCCATTGAATAACTTATTTCTCCCCTTATTCATCACAATCTTTCTGTGTCTTTTACCGACATCTTTATACTCATCAAACCATACTTCTTAAGATATGGCAACATCATACTGAATTAGAAAATCAATTTCTTGACATCAATGACAAAATAATAATATTAAGACAGTAAACATCCTTAATCAGTTATATCCATAATCATCAACAACGTTCTCAATATCCTTATTGAAATGCCAACAATCTCCCACTTTGGCATTGATGGAAAAACCAATTGATTTGACCTAATTGATTCGGATTCAGATTGTTGTGAGATTATGAAATGCTCTCCCCCTATCATTAGACTTCTCCCCCATACAATAGTCTTCTCCCCCTTTGACAATAATGCCAAAAAGTAAAAGAGCTAAAACATGATTTCTTCCACTGAGAAGTGAATTCCTTGCTGTTATGTGTCAACTCAGTCTTGGTCAGAGAATTATGTCTTCAATTCCTATTCCTTGTATTTGTTTCCTGCACACCTTTAGAAAACATCCTAAAGTGTGTAAATAAGCATCAATCCACACATAATATTTTGTAGATTCATTGAATTGATGCTTTCACCGAACTCTATCAGTGAGTAGAAGATAGGGGTAGGACCCCTAACTTGCTTCTAAGATACTCAAAAGTGTCCCTTGGCAATGGCTTTGTGAAGATATCTGTGATTTGTTCCTTTGTGGTAACATACTCCAACACCACTTTCTTCTCTTGAACTTCTTCTCTAAGATAATGATATTTGATAGAGATGTGCTTTGTCTTAGAGTGCATAACAAGATTCTTTGAAATGTTAATGGTACTAGTATTGTCATAGAATATAGTTACTGGCTCGGTAACTTTCTCATTTATACCTTCCAACAGTTGTTTGATCCATGCTATATTGGTACAATTCAATGCCACAGCAACATATTCAGCTTATGTTGTTGACTGTGAAACACATCCTTGTTTCTTGCTAAGCCAACTCACTAGTCTTTCTCCTAAAAAGAAAGCTCCTCCAGTTGTGTTTTTTCTATCATCAATGTTGCCTGCCCAATCAGCATTAGTTTAAACTTTTAAATCAAAGTCATTTCCTTCTGACATACTAAACCATAATCTTCAGTTCCTTTCAAGTATCTTTAAATTCTCTTGATTGTTGTCATGTGTGTTTCCTTGGGATCTGCAGAAAATCTTGCAACTATACCTATTGCATGTCCTTTGTCTGGTCTATTGTGAACAACATATTGTAGCTTTCCAATCATGGATCGGTAAAGTGTCTCATCAATAGATGCAGATTCATCATTCTTTGATAATTTACAGTTGGTAGTCATAGGAGTACTTACTAGTTTTGAATCCTCCATTCCAAATTTCTTCAAGATTTCCTTTATGTACTTGGATTGAGTAATGAAAATCTCATCTTTCATTTGCAATATCTGTAAACCTATAAAATACTTTATCTCACTGATTAATGACATCTCAAATTATTTGCACATTTCATTACCAAAGTTTTTGCATAAAGTGTCATTTCCACAAAAGATAATATCATCAACAAATATGGCTGAGATTAGTATTCCATTTTCATCATTCTTCATGTACATATTGTTGTTTTCACTTGTTCTTATAAAACCAATCTTGACTAAATAAGAGTGCAATCTTTCATACCATGCTCTAGGTGCTTGTTTCAAACCATATAATGCTTTGTTTAATTTACTCTTGTCTTCAACAAATCCTTCAGGTTGTTCAATATAAACTTCTTCTTCTAATATACCATTCAAAAATGCAGATTTGACATCCATTTGACATACCTTGAAATTTTTGTAAGCAGCGTATGCCAAAAATGTTCTTACTCCTTCAAGTCTTGCCACAAGTGCAAAAGTCTCACCATAATCAATTCCCTCTTCTTGAGCATATCCTTTGCAAACTAGTCTTCCTTTATTTCGAATGACCTCACATTTTTCATTCAGCTTGTTTCTGAAAATCCACTTTGTACCGATTACATTTTTGTCCTTCAGTCTTGGGACCAGTGTCCATGTGTCATTCTTCTTGATTTGATCAATCTCTTCTCTCATAGCATTTATCCAATCTTCACTATTAAATGCCTCTTTCACTATCCTTGGTCCAAATTCAGATATCAGACATGTGTTTTGTCTCAGTTTGTTTCTTGTCATAACTGGATCATCCTTATCTCCTATAATCTGACTTGATGCATGATTCCTTCTGACATACTTGGCTAATATAGGCTCGGTAGATTCTATATGATCTTCTTCATCACTTGCTAACTGGACATTATCTTTATTTTCTTCAGCAGCTTTCTCGGTAGGACTTCTCGGTTGAACATACACAAATTCTTTATAGTCTTCTGGTTCTTTAGAATTTCCTTCATCATTTCTTTCTGCAAATTCATCAATTTTCACATTTGCACTTTCTACTATTTTGTTAGATGATTTGATCAGACATTTAAATGCTTTACTTCTAGAAGAATAACCAAGAAATGTTCCTTCTTCACTTTTATGATCAAAATTTCCATTTATATCATCTTTGTGTACATAGCATCTACTTCCAAAGATTTTGAAGTAACTTACATTAGGTTTCTTATCATACCAGATTTCATATGGTGTCTTCAAAGTTCCTTTCTTCAGTTGTACTTGGTTCAGGGTGTAAACTGTTATGCTTATTGCTTCTCTCCAAAATGTTTGTGGCACTTTCTTTTCAATCATCAGGGTTTTGGCACAATCCACAATAGATATGTTTCTTCTCTCAGCTATCCCATTTTACTATGGAGTTCTCGGTGCAGAGACTTGTCTTTTTATACCATGATCATTGCAGAATAAGTTGAACTCATCAGAGGTAAACTCTCCTCCTCTATCTGATCTAAGACATTTCAGTTGTCTTCCTGTTTCATTTTCAACTCTTGCCTTGTACCATTTAAACATTTGAAAAGCTTTTGATTTTTCTTTTAAAAACATAACTGACGTCATCCTTGAATAATCATCCACAAATAATATGAAATATTTATCACCATAATAACTTTGAACTTTCATAGGACCACAAAGATCAGTGTGCACAAGATCTAAAATTCCCTTAGAAGTGTAGGACTTACTTGTAAAGCTTGATCTTGTCATCTTACCCATCTAGCATCCTCGGCACATAGTATTCTCAGGTTTCTCAAGACTCGGTAGACCTCTTACTCAGTGCTTCTTATTTTGATCAGACTATCAAAATTTACATGACAAAACCTTTTATGCCATAACCAAGTATCATCTATCTTTGCATAAAGACAATTATTCTGAGTTGAGTCAAGGTGAAATGTGTTACCTTTTGTTTGATTCCCGGTAGCAGCTAACTTTCCATGCTTGTCATGAACTTTGATAATTCCTTTCTGAAATTCTATTCGGTAACCTGTGTTGTTTAGCTATGCTACACTCAACAACTTATATTTCAAACCTTCAACCCAATAAACATCATTACATTTAGCATTGTCAAGAAGTGTTATGGATCCTTTACCTTTTACCGGACATGGTGCATCATTACCAAATCTTACATAACCTCCATCATAATCTTCTAACATAACAAACTTTTGTTTATCACCTATCATGTGATGTGAGCATCCACTATCTATGATCCACGAATCATTAGTTTTTAAGTGAGATATTAGGGCTTTTTCTTCATACCTTTCTTCATCTAATCCATCTTTGATAGCCACATAAACAACTTCCTCGGTATCGATTTCGTCTGATTTATCATCATTGGATTCCTCATCAGCTATTAGGCATGACTTTCTATCTCTTCTTCTGAAGTCTCAGTGTCCTCTGTAATGATTATTTTTCTGTTTGTCATCTCGGTAATCTCTCTTTTCACTCGATTCTTTGTCAAGACAATTAGAAGCCATATGTCCTATTCTATCACAATTAAAATATTTCAAAGGCAACTTTCCTTGTACTTACCTTTTCCTCTCAGTAGCCTTCTGGCTAATAGTGCTTCAAACTCTTCTTGCTTTCTGATTTCCTCATACAGTTTGTGTACCTCCTCCATGTTTTTGCAAAATCTTTCACTTGCTCCACTATGATTCCCTTCAGAGTACTTATACTTTCTATCATTGTAATCCTCAGATTCATCAAGATGAAAAGAACTAAATGCAGACTCAATTTTATTTACCGAAGACCTACTGTTATCAAAGTTACTTAACTCAAATGCATGTAGCTTACCAATAGTAGCATCCAAAGAAACTAGCATATTGGGTACAGACCTCAATTCATTGATTGCAGAGACTCAGATTGCATAAGTAGGTAGAAGGGTTCTCAATAACTTACTTGTGACATCCTTTTCTTCAATGGTTCCTCTTGCTCCTTTGATTTGATTGACAATCTCCTTTAACCTTGTACTGTACTGGGTTATGTTCTCACCTTCATTCATCCTCATAGATTCAAGTTGTCCTCTTAAACTATCCACTTTTTCTCTTTGAACATGTTCATCACCGCCATACACAGATATGAGCTTGTCCCACGTTACCTTGGCATCATTGCAGCCTTCTAGATCATTAAACTCTGAGTCGGTCAATGCAGATGTTATTTCAATCATTGCTTGAATATGTTCTTGCTTTGCCTTTATCTCTTCCATTGTCAATGGATAGGTTCTAGGTGTAATGAAATCATTCTCCAGATAATATATAGAATATTCTCCAACTCCTGATAGGTGCAGCTTCATCCTTTTTTGCCATGTAGAGAAACTAGACTTGTTCAGCTTCGGTGCATCCCTCTTATACATCTTTGGGTCTTTTCCTCAAGTACCTTTAAACTTTTTCTTCTGAAGTCCAAAGCTCTGATACCAATTGATAGTTCTGATACTAATTGTTAACTACATATGCCAAGCTAACAAGATGAGATGGGGGGGGTGAATCATACAAACTTAATCTTCCATAAAAACAATAGATGCAACCTCGGTAACATATACTTCAGCAATATAACCAAAACTGCTAAACATGCAAACTCATAAGCATATAAACATCATAACACTCATAACACCAGATTTAACATGGAAACCCAAATAGGGAAAAACCACTGTGGGATTTCGGACCCACTAAGAAATATACTCTTCTAGAGTATGCTCGGTTAAAAGTAAATCCTATTAAAGATTACAAACACATTGCTAGATGTGACCCAGTTAAGGGATTTCCGTCAGATCTATTAGGATCTTCACCTTGTTACAAGTGACCTTGTTAAAGGATTTCAAACACTCAATCAGAATGTCACCTTATTAGAGGGTTTTACAAATAAGACTGTTAAGTCCACTCGGTTAAGAGATTTTCTGTCACTTTACGAAATAATAGTAATAAAATATATCTACAACTTCACATCAAAAATGCTAAAGCAGATTCTTATTTGCTTAAATACAATCTAGTCATAGGACTTATCTATCCCTCTGTTGGGCTCTATACTCTGTTAATCAAATAGGTCTTCAAGCTTCTGTGCTCAGTAATCACTATGTAGCATCCTTGTGCTTACACTTGCCTGCATGCATTGTTTATCAATAGTTCCTTATTTATAAACAATTTTCTAACTGCTTAATCTCCTTGATCACATATCCCATGATCAATCATAGCCATCAGATCTTTAAAATTGACTAGGTTCAATGTATCCTTCGATCTAAAAAATGTTTTACCTTGCCTTGGAACTTGCATACATTTCTTGGAACTTGTGCTAAGGTATTGTGGTTCAATCTGAGTTGTAGATCTTTCTGTCAATCTTCTATTGCCATAGATTCTTTTGACAAACTTCATGCATGGCATACCAATCATTTAATCTATTCCAGCACATCAGCTTCCTTCATTAAATAATGCTTTTAATCATTTAATGCATTCTGTTAGAGCTTAGTTGCAACTCGGTAAATACTAAACTTCACTCAGTAGACCTTCCACCTTCATTAACCGATAGCGATAACCTTAGGGTTTACCAACTAGGTTCTTTTCTCGGTAACATAGTATAGTATTAACCTTTCAATCAATAGCATATGTAGGATATCAAAACAATCTAAACATCATGATCTCATCATTGTCTAACTCGGTAATAGTTGCCCATTGAATAACTTATTTCTCCCCTTATTCATCACAATCTTTCTATGTCTTTTACTGACATCTTTATACTCATCAAATCATACTTCTTAAGATATGGCAACATCATACTGAATTAGAAAATCAATTTCTTGACATCAATGACAAAATAATAATATTAAGACAGTAAACATCCTTAATCAGTTATATCCATAATCATCAACAACCTTCTCAATATCCTTATTGAAATGCCAACAATCTCCCCTTGTTTGTTATAATGCCAACAACTAGTTCTTCATAAACTATCTTAGATGATTATTACAAAACCTCTACTCCTACTAGTGTGTCTATTTCCTCAAATCCATCTCCTACCTCTAGTTCACCTTCCAATAATTCCTCAAATGAACTTAATGTTCTTGATGAAGAACCTTCTCAACATGATTCTACCACTGAAGATACCTTCTCCCCTAAAAATATTCTTGCAAAAGATGATTGGGGATCCCTTGACTTTAATCCTACTTTCATAGGAGAATATAAAATCCCCCTAGAGAACCCAAGGTTTAAAAGAAGAAAGAAGAAGAAGAACCTAAAAAGCAATCCACTTTACCTAAGCCATTGAGTAATAACTTTGTGGTGGCTTCTCAGACTTCATCTCCTTTGGTTTTTGATCTAGAGATCCTTCACTTTATGAAAATCCTCCTTCTCTTTCAGAAATGACTAACCTTTATGGTCTTGGCTTTCACATCTTAGCTAGGTGTGGATATAATGGCAATGGTTGTGGTGCCCAAGAATAAGGAATAAATGTTCCCTTGGAAAATAACTTTCGCGATAAAACATTCGAACTTGGCTATGATCCTTTTGAGCGTACTAAAGCTTCTATGAGACCATCTATTAGTGTTAATGTCATTTCTACTTCTCTCTCAATAAAATATCCAGAGTATATTAATTGTGACCCTTCTAGTGTATTTTCCTTGGATTTTTTTTCCCACTGATGATTCCTCAGAGGAATTCCTAAGAGTCTATTACAACCTTCCTTGTTATCACCATAATCACGGTTTTCCTTATTGTTTAAATACAAAAGCTTACTTTGAGAAAGAAATAAATAATGATGAGATAGTTAAAGAATTTCCTCTATTGAAAGACACTCCTCAACAAATTAATCTTCTTATAAGTGACACTATTGATATCAGGATGCATTCCTCTATTCAAGATAAAGTCATGAAGATAGGGAAATGCTTGGATGAAGGAGATAAAAAACAATATTTTGAATTGTTACAGTAATGTGACCAAAGTGTATGGGTGGGTGAAAAATGTGTGAATGAGAGATCAAGAGGAAAACCACCCTTTCCCTTCAGAGAGATGAGAGTTTCACTGTGGATTTCCCTCTAAACACCTTTCACCTAATTACATTGGAAGAGGAGAGGAGATTTCACTAGATTCAACCTTCAAAGAAGAAGATAGAATTCTGAGTGAAATGGGAATGATAAGCTAATCCCCCTCTTCCTATTTGAAATGGAAAGGAATTGATTGAATTATGTAGTACAAAAGTGACAAAGAATTGATTATAATATGAGATCAAAGTATGGGATGAAGTTGTGCACCTAGATCTGGCAGTAATATGTTGAGATGAAGCCTCCCTACAAATTTGAGGAAAAGTCACCTGAACCATGGTGGGAATGTACACAGTCCTCTGAAAAATCTGCGAAATGAAAAGGGTTTTTACGCCTCTTCAAATGGAGCCCGAATTTGAAAGTATAGTTGCACACCTACAACCTACACACAGAAAAGAGAGGAAATGGGTTGGGATTGGGGGTTTTCCTTCAGGTCAAACCCCAATTTCAGAATTAACCAAGTAATGAAAGAAAGTACTTGCAAGTGAATGTAAATGAAAGACTGAATTGTAAATCACCTCAAGGGAGGTTGTGATAGAAATTTTGATAGAAATGCTTGTGTGGAATTGAATGTTGGAATCAATCTTCTCTTCAATGGTTGAATCCTTGACTTGAATGCAACACCTAGCCTTGAAGGGAGACTTGAGAATGCTCAATGCTAGAAAGGAATGATTGAATTCTCTTGAACACTTGAACACAATTTTATCCCACTTGACCAACTTACCTAAATGAGAGGGATATATGCAACTTAAATACATGTCAATTAGGGTTAATGAAACTGATTTTTGTCATAGGCCAACATTGGGGAAGTTTACCACTCACTACACAACCTACAACACATGCTTTAGGAAAGGTCTTTCCCAAAAATAGGGCAGGGATGCTCCTATCCTAGGAGAACAGGGCGTGGTATTCCTGTCCTACCCCTTTCTCTAGGGCAAGGTGTAGACAGGGTGATGTGGAGGCCAAGGAATAAGAAAATTATGAGGGTTGAGTAGTCTCCAGTCTCCAATCAGGATAGAGGATTTGATCTCACATGCGTGAGGACCCTAATGCGGTCAAAAATTTCTAGGGTCGTAATTTTATGACACTAAATTTAACCCCCACTTTAGTGGGAGTATGAACATACGCTAATACTGTCAGTAAACTACAAGGAAACATGATTGAAATACTTTTATCACGTCAAGGAGGCAAGATGCACCAAGCCCCCAGTGGACTTAGGATCTTACAACTTTTAATGACAAAGTAAAAGGGAAGATCGAGAAGGGAATAACCATGACTACAAGTAGCAAATTTCCCCTCACTATGAGTCATGAAAGCAAGGATACTAAAGATTACAAAGAAAAACAAAGTTCACTAATTAATTCTAAGTATCGAGAAGGAAAATATGAGCGGATTGTATTCCCCCACGTTAAAGTGATCATGCGCACCTTATTGAGAGTGATTGCTTTGAGGTAGGATACTCCCAAGAGAGAGATAAGAGAGGGAGCATGTTATCGCAAGGATTTAGCCCCCAATCAAGGAATAAACCCAAGGATAATAAACACAAAACATGAGGTACAAGGTAGTTTCACTTCCATCGGGGTCAGTATGTTGTATGATAACTCATGTATATCATGTATGTGTTAGATAGTTCAAATAACTAGAAGACAACTGAGAGGGGGGATGCATCAGTTGTCACAAATTACCAGAACCTTAAGCAATTAAAAATTTAATACTGGAACCCAAAACATTAATACCAAAATGCTTCAACCAAATACCGAAATAGAAGTTAAACCAATTAAGCATAAACAACAATCAGAGAATAAATACCATCCACATGACACCAGGATTTATACGTAGAAAACCTGGTAAAGGGAAAAACCATGGTGGGAAGCCTACCCACAGTTAGATAATTCTTTTGCACTAAGTATGTGAATTACAATTGAGGGGCATGCACTTGCAGGAAGGCCAACAACCTAGAGCACACTGCTCATCAAAAAAGGAGTATCACTGACTATATAGAAATACAGACTACAATCTGGAAGAAGTGTTGAATTGCAAAGATAGCATCTCCTATGCCTAAGTATAGTTTCAGTTAAGATCAATACCGGAGGACTAAATCCTCTTATGTCAACACAAATCAATCTCCAATGATCGACCAAATCCTCTATCGAAATTATATTACATTATTCGCACATTATATATCCATTTCCCATAACCATGATGATTTAAAATGAAATCTTACATCTATATATACAAACCCTCGACCATAAACAATCAGGTCGGCCACCAGACAATAAACCAAATACATAATTAAAAAACATGTCAGCCTTAGACCAAACAAATAATATCCAAGATATAATACATCCCAGAAACACATCGAGAAGTCCAATCCACACGTTTTATTAAACTGGTCCATAACCTAGATCAACCGGGACCCAATATAGGGCCACACGTTAAAGAAATGATCTCCATCCGCCAAGTCTCAAACATGATCATCAATAGCATCTTGAATCTCCACCAAAAGATACACCAACACCACTTATGCATATCATCAAAGATCTTCATTAAAACCTCTGTCGGTGAAACCCTTGCCAGAATCACAAGCCAAGCTTCCAAGCAAACATGATCATCTAATCATCAGACCAAAACCAACTTACTGAATATGATCATGAGTATCATGAATAAGCCAATTCCATAACCAAATCATACTGGAGCCTACCAAATCATGCAAGATCCAAACCAACTAGAAACTACTCAACCTACCGAGACTAGAAGGGTGTCGGTAAAGCATCCAAGCAACTAGTGTTGACATCAATGACAAAACATCAATGCAACACATAATCAATTCATCCAAATGGCCAACAATCTCCCCCTTTGGCATTGATGGAAACACTAGATGTGAAAAACATCTAAGTACCAATAAATGCCAAACTATCAAAGCAAAAACATAAACCATCGAATCACAAAGCTGACTACTCCCCCTGAGCAGTAGCATCACCACATCAGTGTCAGAATGAAATATATCTCTGATAATTCATACCGGACTGATGCCAAACCACATCAATCAAGTTTCTACCAGAGGAGCAGAAACTCCTAATCTATCTCTGAAGTATTCAAATGATTCTTTAGGCAAAGGTTTAGTGAAAATATTTGCAATCTGCTCTTTAGTGTTCACATAAACCAGTCTAACTTCATTTGCTTCCACCTTCTCCTTCAAAAAGCTATACTTGATAGATATATGTTTTGTCTTAGAATGAGATACCGGATTCTTTGATATATCAATAGCAGCAGAGTTGTCACAGTGAATAACTACCAATCCAGTGCAATGCAATTTGATATCCTTCAACATTTTCTTCATCTAGAAAACCTATGTACAGTTAGTAGCAGCAATAACATACTCATCTTTAGCAAAAGATAAATAAGTACATGATTGTTTCTTGTTGATTCATGAAACAATTTTCTTTCCAAGAAAGAAAGCTCCATCGGAAGTTCTTTTCCAGTCATCAACATCTCCAACCCATTCAGCATCTGTATATGCACATAAAGTAAAGTAATCATCCTTATGGTACCACAAACCATATTCTAATGTACCTTGTAAGTATCTAAAAATCCTTTTCACCGCACTCTCATGATTTTCTCTAGGATCACTCTGAAATCTTGATATAATATAGACAACATTCATTAAGTTAGGTCTAGTCTGAGTCAAATAAAGCATACCTCCAATCATAGATTTGTATCTTGTAGGATTTACCGGTGTAGAAACATATTTTCTTTTCAATTTCTCACTTGTAACCATAGTAGTACTTACCAATTTAGAATCTCCCATACCAAATTTCTTCAACAATTCCTTAGCATACTTAGTTTGACAGATGAAAAAACCTTTATCAATCTGAGTAATCTACAAATCTAAGAAAATTTGTATTTCCCCAATCATAGACATTTCAAATTCATTCTTCATATTGTTAGCAAATTCCTTACACAACTTACCTTCACCTTTAAAAATAATGTCATCAACAAATACTTCAATAATCAGTATATCATCAGCAGTGACCTTATAATATAAATTACTGTCAGCATTACCCTTAGTAAAACCAAGCTTCAAAAGATAGTTATGCAACCTTGCATACCAAGCTCTAGGTGCCTATTTCAATCCATATAAAGCTTTCCTTAACCTACAAACCATGTTTGTATAATCTGATAGTGAAAAACCATCAAGTTTCTCAATATAAACTTCCTCATCAAGATCCCCATTCAAAAATACACACTTAACATCCATCTGATAAACCTCATAGTTCTTATGGGCAGCATAGGTAAGAAATAATCTCACAACTTCAATCCTAGCTACCAGTGCAAAAGTCTCTCCATAATCAATTCCTTCCTTCTGAGAATATCCTTTACAAACCAATCTAGCCTTATTCCTTACAACTTAGCCATCCTCATTCAATTTATTCCTAAAAACCCATTTAGTTCCAATAACATTCTTATTTTTAGGTCAGGGAACCAAAGTCCATGTGCTATTTTTCTCAATCTGATCTATTCTTCTTCCATAGCTTTCAACCAATATTCATATTTACATGCCTCAATTACAGATACTGGTTCACCTTGTGAAATTAAACATACCTTATTAGTTGTCAGTATTCTTCTTGTTATTACTCCATTGTTCTTATCCCCAATGATCTGATCTTCTAAATGATTCAATCTCACATACCTATGAGTCTTCTGACTCTTTGTTCCTCTTTTTGGTTCTTCGGTTACTGTAGAATTTTTTGATACTAGTGGAGTAACTGGTTCAACACTGTATTCTGGTAAAGGTGCTACTGATTCAGATATAATCATTTCCATTATTGTTTCCTTCTCATAAATTATGATTTTACCTCTATTCAGCTCATCCACCTTGACATTAACACTTTCCACAATTCTCTACAATCTCTTATTACATCTATATGCCTTTCTTCATTAGAATAACCAATAAATATACCTTCATTACATATAGGATCAAATTTGTCAATGATATCATCTCTCCTGATATAGCATTTGCTACCAAATATTTTGAAATACTTAACTGCACGTGTATTGCCAAGCCATAATTCATAAGGTGTCTTACCAGTTTCTTCTTTGATATGTACTATATTGAATTTTTAAACCATTGTGCTCACTGCTTTTCTCCAGTAAATATTAGGTAGACTAGCTTCCATCATCATTGTTCTAGCAACATCCAAGATAGTTATTTTCTGCCTTTCCACAACTCCATTCTATTGAGGTGTCCGGGGAGTAGAAAATTGTCTTCTTATACCATGCTTCTCACAAAAGTTATTAAACTCACTGGATGTGAATTCTCTAGCATGATCTGACCTCAAACATTTAATCTTGAATCCTGTCTCAACTCCCACTTTAGCCTTAAAGATTTTGAAGTTTTCAAATGCTTCAGATTTTTTCTTTGGAAAAGTAACCCACATCATTCTACAATAATCATCAATGATTAGCATGAAATATCTATCACCTTGAAAACTTTTAACTCTAGCAGGGCCACACAAACAAGTATGAATAAGATCAAGAACATCATTAGATTTATCTTGTATACTCCTAAAAGAGGTTCTGACCTGTTTACCCATTTGACATTCTTTGCATACTAGATTATAGGTCTCTGCAATCTTAGGTATATCTCTAACTACCTTAGTTGAACTAATCTTCACAATGCAATCAAAATTCACATGACACAGCCTTTTATGCCATAGTCAACTCTCATCAATTTGTGCAATCAAACATGTCTTCTCACCGGAATTCAAATGAAATATATTACCTTTTGTCTATGTACCGGTTGCAATCTCCAAACCAAATCTGTTAATGATTTTGCATTTTCCATCCTTGAACTGCAATTGAAATCCCTTATCCACCAATTATCCTACTCTCTAAAGATTATGACTTAAACCTTCAACATAATAAACATTGTTAGTATTGTTCTTACTATCCAATGATATAGTTCCTTTTCCTTTGATCATACATGCTCGGTCATCTCCAAATCTAACCAAACTACCATCAAATTCTTGCAAGGATAGAAACTTCCCTTTATCTCCAATCATATGATGTGAACATCCACTGTCAATTACCCATTCATCTTTGTCTTCAATTTTAGCAACAAGTGCCTTCTCTTTAGGTACACTCTCTTCTAGTGCTAGAACATCTTTCTTGATAGCTAGGAACACCCATTCCTTCCCATTGTCAGAACCATTAGCAGATTTTTATGTCGATTCATCATCAAAATCAGTAATGCCTTCCTCATTTGGTATGTAGCATTATTTATCTTTATTTTTCCTATACTTATACTTGTTCTGATATCCAGGATTAGGCTTAAAAGATCTTCTGACTCTTTCTTCAAATCTTGAATTCCTTTCAGGATATCTTGATGCAAAACGACCAATCTTATTACATGCAAAACATTTAAAAGGTGCTTTTCCTTCATAATTACTTCCTATCGGTCCTTTAGGTACTCTTCTAGCAACTTGTGCTTCAAGTTGCTCAAACTCTTCATCTTCTCTCTTCATATCATCCAATTCTTTTGCATACAAATCTTCCAGTCTTTCTTGTCGGTTGATGATGCAGATGCATGAAAAGTCAGTTCAGACTTCATAGCTCTAGAAGGCCCAAATTCTTCAAGCTCAAAATCAGATAATTTACCAACCAAGGTATCTCTACTCACAGATGTATTAGCCATTGTTCTTAACTCATTAATAGCAGTATCCTTCATTTTGTAAGCCGGTGGTAGGGCTCTCAAAACTTAAGAAATAATTTCATCTTCAGTCAGAGTTCCACTAGAACATTGAATTCCCATAGCAATCTCATTTACCCTTTCCATCAATGCAGTAATCCTTTCATCTTCTTCTATCTTTAGGTTTTCATATTTGACCTGGTAACCATCAAGTTTAGCAATCCTCAATATAGGGTCACCTTAATTAAGAGTCTCCAACTTATCCCATATAGCCTTTCCAGATGATTTGTCGGTTAATCTCATTATTTGTTGATCAAAAAGTGCACACAAGAGGGCTTCTCTTTCTCTACAATCATTCTCAAGCTCCTTATCCAAGTTTGTTTGAGGAGGATTTCCATATGTTGGATTATGAGGTGTGACATCATTCTGTGTGATCTCCCAAATTGCCTTGCCAAGATATCTCTGATGTGTCTCCATCTAAATCTTCCATACTGTGTAATTTGTTCCATCAAGCCTAGGAATATCCCTCTGAAAGATAGCTCCAAATGAAATGGATGAACTTAAACTGTTAGATGCCATAGGATCTTCCTTAAGTGGTTAAGCTTTCTATAGAGAGGACCAAAGCTCTAATACCAATTGTTAGACAGTTCAAATAACTGGAAGACAACTGAGAGAGGGGGGTGAATCAGTTGTCACAGATTATCGAAACATTAAGCAATTAAAATTTTAATACCAAAACCCAAAACATTAATACTGGAATGCTTAAACCAAATACCGGAATAGCAGTTAAACCAATTAAGCATAAACAATAATTAGACAATAAATACCATCCATATGATACCAAGATTTATACATGGAAAACCCAATAAAGGGAAAAACCATGGTGGGAAGCCTACCCATAGTCAGATAATACTTTTGTAGTAAGTATGTGAATTACAATTGAGGGGCCTACACTTGCAAGAAGGCCAACAACCTAGAGCACATGCTCATCACAAAAGGAGTCTTACTAACTACATAGAAAGCCAGACTACAATCCGAAAGAAGTGTTGAACTGCAAAGATAGCATCTCCTATGCCTAAGTACAATTCCAATTAAGCTCAATACATGAGGACTAAATCCTCTTACATAAACCCAATTCAATCTCCAATGATTGATCAAATCCTCCGTTGAAATGATATTACATTATTCATACATTAAATATCCATTTCTTATAACCATGATGATCTATAATGAGATCTTACATCTATATATACAAACCCTTGACCATAAACAATCAGGTCAGCCACCAGACAATAAACCAAATACATAATTACAAAACATGTCGGCCTTAGACCAAACAAATAATATCCAACACATAAGACATCTCATAAACACATCAAGAGGTCAAATCCACATGTTTCATTAAACCGGTCCATAACCTAGATCAACCGGGACCCAATATAGGTGCACATGCTAAATCAGTGATCTCCATCCACCAAGTCTTGAACATGATCATCAACAGCATCCTGAATCTCCACCACAAGCTGCACCAACACCACTTATGCATATCATCAAAGATATTCATCAAACTCTCTATTAGTGAAACCCTCATTGGAACCACAAGCCAAGCTTCTAAGAAAACAGGATAACATCCTATCATCAGACCAAAACCAACTTACTGAATATGATCACGAGTATCATGAATAAGCTAATTCCATAACCAAATCATACCGTATCCTACCAGATCATTTCAGATCCAAACTAACTAGAAACTACTCAACCTACCGAGACCAAAAGGGTGTCAGTAAAGCATCCAAACAACTAGTGTTGACATCAATGACAAAATGTCAATGCAACACATAATCAATTCATCCAAATGGCCAATAGTATGTATATGTGCATATAATAATTTTCATTCCCCAAAGAAGGACATTACCTTAGAAGAAAGGGAAGAGAGGATGTCTTTTGAGTCAACATGAAAGAGAAGAAGGAAAGATCTCAATGCTTTACATCGTCCCCAAGTAGACATTAAGGGAGCAATAGAAGAACAGGGATACACATAGAAGAATGGTCACAAAAGAGAAAGAAAAGAGAGAGAGAAGACCTACAGTGCTAATATTGCTAATCTAGCATGACATCCACCTCCCAATCTTCCTGATCATTATTTCGGGAAGGCAAGCAACATGCCAAAGGAGAGACATCGAGCACAACAGATGGAGCTATCACAAGATCCAAACAAGGACTATGTTCATGTTGTAAGTCACTTTGTTCAATTCTAGGAGCTAGGATTAGGGTTTGTGAAAATTCAATTGATAAATGCTTATCCACATCAACATATTCATACTTACTATCAGAAGCATTAGGAGTTTTATTGCCATCATGAATATCATTTTCACCCATTTCTTCATCAAAGTTTAGAGAAAGAGGAACAAGAACACGAATAGGAGTAAAACCATCACATGTTTTGTGCAATTTATGATTTGGAGATGTAGCTAAACCATCAATTGTTGGAGTATGAGGAGATTGAGTGTTTTGAGGGATAACTTCATGATCTAGAACACAACATCTTCATCAGCATTCTCTCGCACAACAATTCCGGTGAGTCTTAGTGGAAGGCTGAGAAGGAGGACGAACACTGGAAAAACTAGGAATGTTTCTCCTTTATAGTTGAAGGTTTAGGTTGAGGTCTTTTAGGTTGAGCAAGAGGAGAAGCAGGCCTCTTCTTTCGATAAGAGGAAGGAGGTGGAACTATGCCATAGAAAGGAGGAATGGTAGGTGTAGGAAGAAGACCGGGTCCATCATGAGGAGGAGGTATGGGTCTAACCTTAGGAGGAATATTGTTGTTCTCCTTAGGAGAAGGTATAGTCACATCCATAGGAATATTTTGATGATATTCCTTAAGAGGGAGATTAGTTCTATCCATGAGGGGAATAACCTCATCTTGAAGAATAATACGAATTTAAAGTGTTGGGGATCTAGGTTGACTTAAGGATAAGATCATATCTTTCTTCCATTTTCGATAAGATTGAAAAAGAGAATCACTCCTTGATGGAAGAGATTGAAAATGTTTAGGCCAAAAGAAATAAATAGGAACACTGGGGCTTCTTTCAGATGGATGAAATAAGCTATGGTTCACGGTTATGATTTCTCCATGGTGAGGAAATTTCAGACACTTGTGGATTGGAGAACCAATATCCTTCATGGAAGATATCCAAGGATAGCCCAACTTCACACGGAATTGCTCAAAAGAGGGTATGATAACAAAGTCAACATCCATGGATTTAGTATGAACTTCAATAGGAAGGGTGATAGAGCCAATGGTAGGACAAGAGAAGCCATCAAATAAATTCACAACTACATTAGAAGCATCATATATTGGTTTATGCAATCATAAAGTGAAAAGATACTCCTCAGTTATGACATTAACCATGCAAGAGGGATCAATAAGGGCACCATGACAAGGGATATCCTTAACCTTCATAACTATGTATAAAGGTCCATCAGGTGCTCTAATGGTATCACTAGGGTCAAATGTAATACAAGCATCCTTAGGCGTATCTTGTGTTTCTACCATATTTACCAAATTTGGAGCCATAGAGGTGAATTCCTCTGAAGAGAAAGAATTAGGCACAATCTCAATAATGTTAGAGGTATGAGAAGGCAAGGGATCAATGAAAATATTAAGATTTTGATTAGGAAGAGCTACTAATTTATTCCCTTTATCATTCACACCTACCACAGATATAGTATTGTTATCAATCAAATCTTGAATCTTATTTTTCAATGCGACATTTCTCAGTATCATGACCAGGCTGACGATGAAATTGACAAAAGGAATTGTTATCAAAATAAGGGGATTCAAGTTTAGAAGGATAAACTAGTTTTAAAGGAGGAAGTTTGATAACATTTATGTGCAACAACTAAGACATAATACTATGTAAACATTCATTCAAAGAAGTAAATTGTCTTTCTCTTTGGAAAAAAATAGAAATAGAAGGCAAACCCGTTGTAGCATTCACATTATGGTTTTTGACTGTATCATTGAACTTGATGAAGATTTTTGTTGGTTTGAACTTCACAAATGGTTGTTGACTCTCCCCCTTATCACTCAGAGCCATAAGAGTGGATTACTCCATTTGACTCACAGCCATGTTGATAATTGTGGAGTGTTACAAAGTACTGCAGAAAGGAAGTAAACTAAGACAAAAGAAGCTTTTCCCTGATATATTTTTGTAAATTAGAAATGAAAATTCTTTGAATATCATTATCAGGTACATGAAAAGAAATTTGAGCACACAAATGCTTATATCGACCAATGAAATCAGTCACTTTTTCTTTAACACCTTGTTTACAATGCATTAAATCAATCAAAGTGATTTTAGGACCAATGTTGTTTTGAAATTGTTGGATGAAAGCATTTGCCAGTTGTTGAAAGGAAGTGATAGAATAAGAAGGAAAAGAGAAATACCATTGTAAATCCTGATCTCTTAGTGTTCTTGTAAACAGTTTTGCAAGCAATCTTTGATCATAAGCAAAATTGGTACACAAGGTTTGAAATGTTTTGACATGCATAAGAGGATCACCTTTTTCATTATAGAGTTATAATTGAGGGATCTCAACATGTTTAGGTGGCACAACTTTAACAATATCAAGAGAAAGTGGGCTCGCAACATCAAAGGTGGGCACACTAAATTTGTATTGACTCATAAAAGAAATTTGTTGTTGTAAGGAAGACACGGTTTGAGAAAGGTTGTTAATTGTCACTTTGGTAGAAGAATTGATGTTAGACATATTTGATTGAGTAGGTGGTGTGATGTTATTGAAAGAAGGCATGGAATGAGAATAATGTGGTGGGACATTATGATAAGTAGGCATAGGTGATGATTGGGTAGGAAAAGGGACACTTAAAGGAGGAACAAAGTTGTTAAGGGAATTGGCCCCTTGTGTCACATTGATTGGTTGAGGAAGAATAGGAATACTTATGGAAGACATAGGTGAAGATGGAGGATGAAATGAAGAAGAGGAATTTCCCCCATGACCAATGGTTGTAGGAATGACACTTTGAGTTGAAGTAGCCATGATGTTGGAGGTAAAAGTAGGAAACTAGTCATAAGAGTAGTCAAAGGAATAGAAGGACTGACTTGTGTTGAAGGTTGTGAATAACCTAGAGTTTCAGCACAACTCTTGATAGGCATGACATTATAATCAACAATATGTGCAATGCCACACAATATATCAATTGTATTCTTATCACTTTGAATCATGCACTTAAGGCCTTCAATTAATGGAATAGCTTCACTATTAGGGTATTCTTGGGACATCCATTGTTGAAAGATATCAAATTGATTGTCCAATGTTGAAAGTTGATCTATAGAGACCCTAGTTAAAGCTTCTTCTTCATCATGGGATTCATCAATGGGGTGAATAGGCACACGATTAAGATGGGAAGAATTAGCATGGTCCTTATTAAAGAAGTTGCCCAGATTAGGCTCCATCTCCTTAGTAATTAAACCTTTGGAGGCCTTAATTTTAATACTTTGTCTAACAAGGATAGTATAGGTAGGAGTAATAGTGGTGAAACTCATGCACTAGAGGGAAAATTTGAATTTTGAATTTTGGAACAAAGCTTACAAAATTGATTAATGCAAAATTTAAGAAAATATTGATTAAACAATTTGAACTTTGTTGGAAGAAGAGGATGACACAATTCCCAAAAATAAAAGGAAATTGGAATTTTAAAATGAGGGCCAAGGGAATACCACTTAATTTTAAAATCAAAATTTTTAAAATCAGGGTAGACTATAATTAACCTCTTAATTTTATAAAATTTCTTGAAATTTGAAATGTTGAATTTTGGAGGTTTTTCCGATTCTAGAGGGATCAAAAATTGACAAAATTAGCTAATCTTCTAGATTTGGGCTATTAAATACAGTCATAACAGTCTCTTGAAATTTCAGGAAGGCACATGGTCCGACCAATTTTTTAAAAAAAATTAGGGATGAATATTACGATGATTTCAAAGCTAACCCCCAAAAATCGATGAATTTTACAACCTCTAGATGGGCGAAATGAAGGTTCAAATGTAAAAATAGGACCCTACTAGGGTTTTGAAGAAAAAGAGGAATTGAATTGCAAATTTGAAAAAGGTCAAACCTAATGGATAGGGACACCCTGGAAAATGTTTAGAAATTTGGGTTTGAATGAAATTGTTTGAAATTTCCACAAAATCCAATTAAATTTAAAAACTAGGGTATTATGACCCAACCTTTGAAATTTGAATTTTGGGAAACATGAAGGAAATTGAAAATTTGAATTGTGGGAATGAAAACAAGTATGAGAACAATCAGAAATCTGAATATGAAATGGAAATCCAATTTTTGCACAAGTTCAAGATGATTTTTGAAAATTAGGGTTTTAACAAGTAACCTCTTAATTTTGTAAATTTGATTTGCAAATTGAACAAGATAATGAGGAAATTCAATTTGATAAACAAAATAATTTTTAGATCTAAGATAACCACAAGTAATTTTTACAAATCACAAGTTCAATTTTAATTTTAAAAACTAGGGTTTTTAATGATTTAACCACTAAGTTTGCAGAAATTTGAAACTTGCAAACGAAAAATATGTAATTTTTTCAAAGGAAAGCATGCAAGATGTCGGGTCTATGAAAATGTAATGTAACTAAAGTGTATTGGTGGGTGAAAAATGTGTGAATGAGAGATCAAGAGGAAAACTACCCTTTCCCTCCAGAGAGATGAGAGTTTCACTATGGATTTCCCTTCAAACACTTTTCACCTAATTACATTGGAAGAGGAGAGGAGACTTCACTAGATTCAACCTTTAAAGAAGAAGATAGAATTATGAGTGAAATTGGAATGATAAACTAATCCACCTCTTCCTATTTGAAATGGAAAGGAATTGATTGAATTATGTAGTGCAAAAGTGACAAAGAACTGATTATAACTTGAGATCAAAGTATGGGATGAAGTTGTGCACCTAGATATGGTAGTAATATGTCGAGATAAAGCCACCCTATGAATTTGATCTGAAAAATCCGCAAAATGAAAAGGGTTTTTCTACCTCTACAAATGGAGCCTGGATCTGAAAGTACAACTATGTACCTACACCCTACACATAGAAAAGAGAGGAAAATGGGTTGGGATTGGTGGTTTGCCTCCAGGACAACCCCAGTTTTGGAATTAACCAAGTAATGAAAGAAAGTACTTGCAAGTGAATGTAAATGAAAGACTGAATTGTAAATCACCTCAAGGGAGGTTGTGATAGCAATATTGATAGAAATGTTTTTGTGGAATTTAATGTTGGAATCAATCTCCTCTTCAATGGTTGAATCCTTAACTTTAATGCAACACCTAGCCTTGAAGGGAGACTTGAGAATGCTCAATGCTAGAAAGGAATGCTTGAATGCTCTTGAACTCTTGATCGCAATTTTATCCAACTTGACCAACTTACCTAAATGAGAGGGAAAATGCAACTTGAATACATGTCAATTAGGGTAATGAAACTGATTTTTATCATAGGCCAACATCAGGGAATTTTCCCACTCACTGCACAACCTAGAATGCATGCTTTAGCCCAAAATAAGGCAGGGATAGGGCATCAGGCACTTGTCCTGGGAGGAAAAGGGTGCCACACCCTAGTCCTAGGGGGGACATGGGTGCCACACCCCTGTCCTACCCCTTTCTCCAGGATAAAGTGCAGACAAGGTGATGTGGAGGCCAAGGAAGAAGTAGATTCTAAGGGTTGAGCAGTCTCCAGTCTCCAATCAGGCTAGAGGATTCTATCTCGCATGTGTGAGGACCCTAATGCGATTGAAAATTGCTAGGGTTGCAATTTTATGACACTATATTTGCATGAATTCCCTAAAAATTTTACTTGGATATACTTTGATATGCTTGTTATTGATCCTAAGATTGTCACTCATAACATTGTCTTAGTTCCTGATGCTAAACCGGTGAAACAAAAGATTAAAAAAGTGAATCCTAAAGTAGTATTGCTTGTTAAGGTTGAGATTGAAAAGTTATTGGATGTCGGATTCATCCATCCTATCGATTATTCCCCATGGATTTCAAATATTATGGCTGTAGCTAAATCTGATAACAAGATTAGGATGTGTATAGATTTTTGAGATCTTAATAAAGCCTCTTTGAAGGATGATTTTCCTCTCCCAAATATTGATTTATTATTCTTCATGGATGGTTTCTTAGGATATAATCAAATCTTCATTAATCCTTAAGATCAAATCAAAACTACTTTCACCATCCCTTGGGGCATGTTTTGTTGGGTTATGATGCCTTTTGGATTGAAAAATGCAGGTGTTACCTATCAATGTGATATGACCCTTATCTTCCATGATTACATGCATAAAATCTTATAAGATTATGTTGATGACATTTTAGCTAAGTCCACTCTTCATATAAATCATGTTAAGATCCTTCGTTAAGTCTTTGAGAGAATTTGCAAGTATAACATGTGCTTGAATCCCCAAAAGTGTGTTTTCGGTGTGGACAGTGGAAAATTATTAGGATTCATAGTCTCACATCATGGAATTGAGGTGGATACAAAGAAGATAGATGCCATTGTTAACATGTTGCCTCCTAAAAAATGTTTCCAACTAAAAAATTTAGAAGGAAAGATTCAAGCTATTTGTAGGTTTTTTTCTCAACTTGCAGGTCATACCTTTCCTTTTACTCAATTGCTTAAAAATAATATCACCTTTCAATGGAATGAGGATTTTCGTTAAGCATTTGAGGACTTAAAAACATGTTTAGCCAATCCTCCTATTCTTCAACCCGTTGACCCTTCCAAACCCTTTCTTTTATACACAGATGCTTCCCTTCATGCTCTTGCAGCCTTATTAGCACAACATGATAAGGATGGTAGAGAATGTATGGTTTATTATATAAGTTGCACTCTACTCGATTACAAAGTCTGATATTTTGCGATAGAAAGATAGTGCCTGGCTTTGGTCTTTGCAACCCAAAACTTAAGGCATTATCTTTTGAATGTTGAAGTCCATTTTATCATTAAATTTGATCCTCTAAAGCATCTTTTCTCTAAAATTGATCTTTCAGGACACTTAGCCAAGTGGGTTATGATGTTGACCAAGTTTGACCTAAAGTTTGTCTCGTAGAAGGCAGTTAAAGGTCAAGCTTTGATCGACCACTTAGTTGAGGCTCCTTCACCATTCTCCCTACCTAACTTTGAGTCTTTTCCCAATGAATACATTCTCTCTATTGAGATTGATGAGATTTGGGAATTATATTTTAATGGCACTATGTGTCATACAGGATCGGGGGTAGGTGTTGTCTTAATCTCTCCTAAAACAAAACCTATCCCTTTATTATATCTCAATTTGTTGTGTACCAATAACATTGATGAATACAAGGCTCTTATAGCTGGAATTAAAGAAGCCTTAGCATTAAATGTGAAACATCTACATAGCTATGGATATTCTCAGTTAATCGTAAGGCAAGTGACATGAATTTATCAAGCTAAGCAAGATAAATTATCATAATATAGAGATTTAGCTATATCCTTGTTGCAAAGTTCAATTCTTATACCATGGAGCCTATTCCTCGAAAAGATAATCGACATGTTGATGCAATGGAATGTGTAGCCTCTCTTGTGTACTTAGAGGATCCCTTGGTAGATCTCAAATTCACTATTCACAACCTCACTACCCTGGCTATTGGTGACATATTGTTGCATTGCAGATTTTGATGAGTGGTACTCGCATATCATGAGATATTTGAGTGATGGTACCTTTCCTAACTATACAAACAAGAACACTAGGGCTAGGATTCACAAGCTGGCCACTAGATACATTATCCTTTCTAATGTTATTTATAGGAGGGATTATAATGGTCTTCTCCTTCAATGTCTCAACAAAGCTGAAATCCCTATTGCTCTTGAGGAAGCACATTCAGGTGCTTGTGGGGGGTATTTCGGGGGTAGATCGTTAGTCCAAAGATTGCTCCGAATGGGATATTATTGGCAAACCATGGAAAAGGATTCCTTTGCATTTGTTAAAAAATGTCATCACTATCAGCAACATAGCAATTTGATCCATACTCCCACCCAGGAACTTTAATCTCAAGTAGCATCTTGGCCCTTTTCTACGTGGGGTTTGGATCTCATCAGTAAAATATCTCCTCCCTCCTCTTAAGGATGTACTTTCATCATAACCGCTACTGATTACTTTATAAGTGGATAGAAGCAGTTCCTCTTTGATGTACTACTGCCAAAGTAATTTTTTAATTAATTTTAGATAACATTATTTCCCAATTTGGAATACCTTTTGCTTTGGTTTCAGATAATGGAACATCATTAAAAATAAATATATGAAGAAATTTCTCGAGAAATATTTTATTCAACATAAATTCTCTACACCCTACTATCCTCAATCAATTGGTCAAGCCAAATCTTCAAATAGAATAATTGAACAAATTCTTCATAAGACTATGAACAAGCATGGTAAATATTGACATACTCAGTTAATATACACTCTTTGGACCTATCAAATGAGCGTACATATTACTATGGGTTGTACTCCTTATAATCTTGTTTATGGTGTTGATGCTATGATTCCTTTGGAGTTAGAAATTTTGTCTGTAAGAGTTTCTCTTAAGGCTATAGTGGATGATGATTCTCATAGAGAAAAAAGGCTCCAACTACTTGAGATGCTTGATGAATGGCACATAAAATCTCTTGAGCATATTCAATTGTATCACAAAACTTTATAACGAAGCTACAATAATAAGGTCATTCAACGTTCCTTCTCGATAGGTGATTTAGTACTTTATGAGAATCAACGCAACATGAATGCCTTACCTGAGGAAAAGGGAAAATTCAGTCCTAATTGTCTTGGACCATATATCATCATCAAAGTCTATGGATCAAGTACTTACAGGATAGCAGATGTGGAAGGTATGCCTCTCAAAGAACCCATAAATTCTATGCATCTTCATAGATGTACTATGCCTAGTTTCTCTCTCTTTCTCTCTCTTTATATTTTATTCTCTTTCCTTGTGTCTTTTCTTTTTTCAAAAAATTGATAATATGTTAGTATATCTTCATTAAAGTATGTGGTATTAAATGATATTGTATTGTTTAGTCTACATTACTTCATTCTTGATAAGCATGTTTCTTCAGTTTATTGTTTGTTTTGGATTCATTTATGTAAATTGTAATAGATTTACATTTTATATGTGCTAGCATACTATACAATTTCATATGTGTTGAGTAGGATTATATCATGTTGTGTTTAATTAGGTTTAATTAAATCACATTAGTCATGTAGTTCTTAAGCTTAACACATTTTCCTTCTACATCACCAAGGTAGCTTTTGATTAAATACTTAGTTATTTAATTAAATCACACATGTATCAATTTAATCATGAAACATTGAGAAATCAATCACATGGAAATTAAATTAGACATACATGTTCATTACCAAATATGTTACTTTTAGTCAAAGTAATGCATACATTGTTTCAAGAATTAAAATAACATGTTCGAGATAAAACATAAGCATAAATAGATACATATCGATGAATGTTATAACATGTATATCACTACACATAAAAAACTATCACAATACAGTCATCTCCTATCCATAGGACTGGTAGGTGGAGGATCATGACTATATTTTCCCTCTTGATTTGGTCATGGGGGTGGGCCCATGGGTCTGTATCATGATGTGGATCATGAGTGACTCCACGAGGAGCTCCTACAGTCTCTCTCCATCATGATCCCGCAATGTGTGGCTGTCTTTGCCTGAGCCACTGCTAGCTCTCACTCTGTCTATTGCAACCTCTCTAACAAATTACTCCCCCTCTCGCTCCAGACCTCTATCTCCACCTAAATGGGGGTGAATAGGTCCCCATGCTGCTTGACACTCCCTTGTGGTCTATGAACTATCAAAAAGGATCTAGGAATGTGTGCAGTAATGATGAGGCCTATCATTGCATTCTGGATAAGGGAGCGTTGCTCCTAGATGCCAATTGTAGAGATAGAAAGCGATTTTTCATCAGTAACATTCTATATCATCAAATCTAAATAATTAAGATGAACAAATTAAACAATCATAAAAATACGTTACCTGGATCTCCCTCTCACAAATAAGGGTTGTGGAAAGGGACCTCCTATGACTGGGACTCACTAGGCTCTCCATGCTCATAATGTCTCTGCATAGTGGGCACTGGATGGTGGGGATTGGAATCAAGACCCCTTATAGGGTCCTTCTCCCCTCATGATGGAATTCTTGGTGGATCTAGGGCTATGGTTTCATCTCCAGAGTGATGAGGAATTGCATCAAACTCATCCTCCTCATCATCATCATCCTCGTCCTATTCATCCTTTTCGTTATCATCCTTGTACTCCTCTTCCTCATCCTTGTCCTCATCCTCTCCATCCTCCTCATCATCACCATCCTAATCTCCCTCTCCTATACCACCAACCTCCTATTATTCTACATCATCATCCTGATCATTTGTGTCCTCCTCACCAAGGTCCTCAGATGTTTTAGGATCCTTCTCATCACCAGCATGTCTCCATGGTCTAGGGTTCCCTCTAGGGAAGTCTATTGGAATGGCTCTAGGGTATGTCCTACTCCACCATGTGATGTACTGTGGTGTGGACCCACATCATCTCTGTATTTTGTCATGATATCTCAATCCAACCCATCTGAATTGGTGACATCAATCTCATTGCTAGTAGGCCTTGGAATGACTCCCAGCCTACGAGTCACACGTGAGTGCCGGATATAGATAGGAACATCTATAGGAACAAACTACTCAAATCCAAACTTCTGCCGAACTCAATCGAAGTAGAATGGGACTACAATGTGGTTGTACCGTCCCTCTAGTAGATGGTTCCTCTACATGCAAAAAAATTGCCTATGTATATCCACCCACATGTACATCTTGAGGTAGGGTCTCCATCCGATAACCTCTATTGTTAATCTATCAAAGGTCACTCTCCAATGCAGCAAATCTCAAAACCGCCACTCATGGGTAAGAGGATATGTGAACACCCTAGGCTGCCCTAAAACCAAGTCAATGGGAACCCCAGCAGGTCTAGAGCACGTGAGTGATGTGCTCAAGTATATAGATTTGTAGAAGTGTGCAGGTCATCAAGATGCATCTTTGTCTAAATAGGTACTCTCCTAGGTCATGATAGAGGTGGTCTAGCATGCTTTTCCCCTAGGAGAATACCCTCTGATGTCTCTCCATGGCTCTAACTGCATAAGCGAGACCTCCATACATGTGAGTGTCACACCTATTAGGGCACACGACTAATGCAATGGTAGAAATAATTAGCCATCTCACTAGCAAAACCTCATCGGTGGGATGCAAGAGCAAACTGATCATAATGCGGCCCTTCATCTCACCAGGCATCTCTCTCCCAATGTAGTAGATCTACTCCCTCCTGTAATCGGTAGTGTAGTCTACTTAGTATCTCACTATCTCTCCTCTGATGGGTAGAAAAAGTATGTGGTACACATCCTCGAGAGTGATCATCATCTCCCCCATGGGTAGAAGAAAGGTGAAGGTATCCACGTCCCATCTATCCATCAAGTCCATCAACATCATAGGGTGGAACTTGATGGTGGGCATGGTAATCACATACCATAAACCTACTAAGTGTAGCAACTCCCTGTCCTTTGGTGAAAGCTTCAGAATCTAACTCTAGAGGCTCTGAAAGGTTTGGCCAGTAGTGTGCTCATAGATCTAGGGAAGAATCTAAAAAGGGAAACAATCCAATCATTAGTAATCACTCATTGATCATCATCATCTAATAAAAACATCATCACATATATTCTACACATCAGACACCTGATCCTGTGCAACCCTTGGTTGCTCTGAGTAGCAAATAGGGTACCCCTGTGGGACTAGGGCACCCAAGGAGGACCAGGACACCCTAGGATACCATGATTCTTGAACAGGGGGCATGTGCATGATCTCAACGCTCACATCATCGACACAAAAAACAATACAAACAAGGAAAGTGAATGACAAGTCAATAGTAGGTCAACTCACCTCGTCGAGTGGTCTCCCGATCAACATGGCCTAGCACAGGATCTCCATCCCCATGGGTCACTCAAGTTGATGTCAAGGCATGATGACTGATGTGTGGGATCCTCTATAGTGAATAGTGCCAAAAGTCAAAAAGTGACAAATGAAAGTGTCACTTTCATATTTATGAGGTATGCACTTTTTTCATTCTTATGATTTTAAGTTAAAAACCCTAATTTCACCCTTTTCACTTAATCTATCATAACTTGAGCTAGGGAACTCCGATTTTTGAGCCATTAGTGGTATTGGAATCATGAATTTTCTCTCTTGCTCTACATGTGTTTCATAAAGTGCTTGGATGTAAAATAGAGCCTTGTTGTGAATATATTTCATCGAGGTCTTTATCACAATTTATTGTGGTAAACATGATACCCTGTTTCACCTCTCTAATAAGCAAGCCAAAATAGGGGGGAATATAGCTATGCACAAATTTTATCACCTTCCTTAGTAAGCATTTGGTGATTTTATGAACTAAGATGTGGTATTGTAGGGTGCAGTTCCTAATTGTGTATTGTAGATACCATTGGGGGCTTCATCCGACAACTTATGGATATATCCTTTTTCAAATGATGTTTACTTATATGTACTTTAGCTTGCATATGCACGTAGTGTCATATGACCGCTAAAGTGGGGGCTAAATGTAGTGTCATAAATTGTACACCCTTTCTAGGGTGGTACAATTCTACGCTTGGTTTGGCACCCACCTTAGTGTGTTTTGCATCTTGCATTTCTAATCTCTTTTAAGAATTTAATTAAATCTAAATTCATATTTCACCACTTCACACATTATAAAGTTGGCCCCTTTACCCTAAGTGTGCCTCTTTTCAATTTATTCCTCCAATAAATCATTAAATCATAAACCCTAATTGTGTCCTATTTCAACCTTTAAGACTCAATTTCGCATATCAAAACATCTCAGAATCAGCTTTAACTTTGGGATTCACTCTAATATCATGATATCTAATGGCCCTGAAATTTTGGTGAAAAGTTGGTCAGACCGGGTGCACTTTGCACCTGGTCCCTGATATTTTTCCTTAAATTTTGGGAGCATAATTCTATGATATTATAATGCTTAACCCCAAAATATTGGTGGTAAATTCAAGTCCTAGGTTTACCTAAAGATGAAATCAAGATCTAGGGTTTCATACATAAGAGCTCTCTTTCTTCATTCGAAGGCATCTAGAGGAATTTTTAGCAAACCAAACACAAGGATCCTTCTATGTAGCGAAAGAGAAGATCTTTTTAAGTCTTCAATAACATTCAACAACACCTATCAATCATTCATCAATAATTATTTCATCATTTGGGGGATTTTGAAGATGTAGGAAAGCAATAGGAGATCACCGACTGAAGATTGGCTTGTACCTCTCCCTTGTAGTTCAGTATGGTTTCATATTGTTTATGTGTCTTTGTATGAGCTTCATTACATCTATTTGATTTATATTAATTCTTTAGATCACTTTACATCACTGATTTAGAGCATTTATTTTGTCAATTGCAAGCAATTAGGGTTGCTCTAGATTGTTTACTTTCATCCTAATATCTTGCACACACACAAGATTATTGCACACACTATTTTACTATACAAATCAGCTATTTGTTGAGGTTAAAATCACTGAAACATAAGTTTGACTAAGGAAAAACCCTATTTTGCCACCCAAAACCCTATTTTCAACTACAAGTGTAGATTGGGGATCTGAGTGTCGCTGCAACTTTCAAGACCAACATAGCACAGAGAGACTATTCTGAGGGTCAAAATTAGATAGAAACACTTGGGACAGGGGCATGGAAACCTATTCCTACCTAGGACAGGGGTGTGGCACCCTAGTCCTCCTTGTTTTCAATAGATTTTGACATATCAACAGTTTAGAACCCTCAGATCCCAGTCTATCAGGTACAACTTTCAGTTTGTAGAATCAAGATAGGGGCACAACACTCTGGTCCTAGAAATTTTACCTCATATTTTTGACACAAGTAAACCTCTAAATTTTTCTCCCAATCTATACTTTTTAGCAGTATATCAGTTGTTCTTAGTTTTGTATTCTCATATTAGGGTTACCTATGTACACTTGCATTCTAGGTTAAGTCATTCAAATCTGCACTTTTCATCTCTCTTATCTCTCACTTGACACAAGGGAATAGAAACCCTAGGAGGTAATCCTTGGCTCTCTCTTTCTCAAAAGAAGTAGTCGAAGTGCATTACCTCCCTAGGCTCTTTCGTATTGCATGATTGTGTATGTGAGAGTTGATTAGGGTTTTCTCACTTAGTCTCACTTTTCTCCCTACACTGGGAAACATCATAATTGTTAACCATATCTTATTTCAACCAACCGAAAGAAGCCCAGGTGTTCCTATTGATTACTTTTGGCCTCAAAAATTTGAATTTCTTCCACCAAGAAGTGATTCTCTCTTTTAATCCTATCAAAAATGGAAGATAGATATGATCTTATCCTTAAGCCAACCTAGAACTCCAACACTTGATATTCCCATCATTCTTGAAGGTGAAGTTATTCCTCTAACAGATAGAACTAATCTTCCTCCTAAGGAAGATTCCCAACCTATTCCTATGGATGAAACTATGCCTTCTCCTAAGAGGAATAATAATATTCCTCCCAAGGTTAGACCTGTACCTCCTCCTCATGATGGACCTGGTCTCCTTAGTACACCAAATATTTCTCCTTTGTATGGTGAAATTTCACCTCCTTTATCTTATAAAGAGAAGAGACCTACCTCTCCTCTTGTCCAACCTAAAATACCTCAACCTAACCATCCAGTTATTAAAGATGAAAATATTCCTCATTCAACAAATATTCCTCCTTCTTCTCAGCCTTCCGCTAAGACTCGATGCAATCATTGTGCAAGAGAACACTGATGAAAACATCATTCTTGAGCTCATGAAGTTGTTTCTCAAAATATTCAATCTCCCAAAACACCAACAATTGACATGATTCCATTTTCTCCTTAGAAAGATGTTGAACCTAAATCTCCAAATCATAAGTTTCAAAAAACATGTTATGGTTTTACTTCTATTCATGTTAGAGCTCCTCTTTCTATAAATCTTGATGAGGAAATAGGTGAAAATATTATCAATGATGTCAATACAAATCCTAATGCTTTTGATAGTGAATATGAATATGTTGATCTTGACAAACATTTATCTGCAGAATTTTCAAAAGCCTTAATTCTAGCTCCTCAAATCGAACAAAGTGACTTAGAACATGATCATAGTCCTTGTTTGGATCTTGTGATAGCTCCATCTACTGTGCTTGATTTCGCTCCTCTGGCATGTTTCCTACCTTCCTAAAATAATTATTAGCAAGATCAAGAGGTGGATGTCATGCTAGACTGGCTACATTAGTATCGTAGATCCTCTACCTCTCTCCTTTCTTGCTCTTCTATGACCATTCTTCTATGTGTATCCCTATTCTTCTATTTAATGTCCCTAGTGATGTCTACTTGAGGATGATGCAAAGCATTGAGATCTCTTTTGGTCTCTTTCATGTTGACTCAAAAGACACTTGTGTTCCCTTTCTTCCAAGGTGGTTTCCTTTCTTTGGGGAATAAGGACTATTCTATGCATATATATATACATGATATACATGAGTTATCAAACAACATTCTGACCCTAAGGAAAGTGAAGCCACCTTGTGCTTTGTGTTCATTATCCTTGGTTTTTATTCCTTGATTGGGGGCTAAATCCTTGCGATAACATGCTCCATATCTTTCTCTCTCTTTGATGTATCCTACCTTAAAGCCATCACTCTCGATAAGGCATGTGTGATCGCTTTAATATGGGGGCATACACTCTGCTCATATTTTCCTTCTTGATAGTTTGAGTTACTTAGTGGACTTGTCTTTTCTTTGTAATTTTTGGTATCCTTGCTTTTCATGACTCATAGTGAGGGAACCTTTCTACTTGTAGTCATGGTTCTCTCCTTCTTGATCTTCCCTTTTACTTTGTCAATCGAAGTCATAAGATCCTTAGTCCACTGGGGGCTTGGTGTATCTTGCATCCTTGACGTGGTGAAATTCTTTTAAACTTGTTTCCTTGTACTTTACCAGTAGTATTGGCATACGCTTATACTCCCGGTAAAGTGGGGGCTAAATGTAGTGTCATAAAATAGTGACCTTGCAATTTTTGACCGCATTTGGGTCTTTGCATTGGCAGATGACCCTAAGCCTGATTGGAGACCTAAAACATGTTGAAAACACCTAAAACTTGCACCTCGCACTACTTTTTGTCACTGGCTATCCTAAATTAGGGTAGGATAGGGGTGTGGCGCCCCTTTCCATACCCTTTTTTGGGCCTCCCTTCATCAAATCTTGCATTGGGCTTGTCAATTGTGAGGGGGGAAAAAGTTTTCCTATGTCAGCCTAAGATGAAAAATCAATTTAAAACCAATAATTGGCAAGTATATAGGGAGCATTTCCCCTCCTATTTGCATAAGCGAAATTAAGTCCAACAAGTTAGTCGATGATAAGAAAAGTTGATCATAAGCAAGCATTCAAGTATTCAAGCATTGAGCACTCTAAGTCTCCTTTCAAGGCTAGGTATTGCATTCAAGTCATGGATTCAATAATTGAAGAGGATATCTCTACCAACATTCAAGACATTCTATTCTACATATCCTCTCAATCAATTCTATGAACATTTCAATTGCATCCTCCCTTGAGGTGGATTTTACTTGAAATACTTCCTTTCATTTACTTGCAAGTATTTTCAATTACTTGGTTAATTCCAAAATGGGGTTTGACCTTAAGGTAAACCCCTAATCCCAACAACATTTCCTCTATTTTTTGTGTGTAGGTTGTAGGTGCGCGGCTGCAATTGCAAGTTTAGGCTTCATTTTGAGAGACTATAAAACCCTTTTCGGTGCGCAGATTTTTTGGAGGACTGGGTGCAACTTCAACCCAGTCCTAGCAAATTTTACTCAAATTTACAAGGAAGCTTCATCTCAACATTTTACTGCTAATTCCATTTGCACAGCTTCATCCCACATCTCTATCTCAAGAAATAGTTGCTTCTTCATCATTTTTACACTTAGTCTCAATTCGCTTAATTCAACTTGTCTATTTTAAAAGAGGGTCAATTTACTTTCCAAATTCATTGTCAATTACATACAATTCATTTAGCATTCAATCTATTTCTATTGGGATTGGATCTAGTGGATTCAACCCCCTCTTTTAAATGTAATGTGCATGATAATTCAAAGGGAATCCTTTGTGAAACTTTCACTCCTTTCTTGAGGAGGGTAAAGCTTTCCACTTGATCTCCCCTCATCACTTTTCACCACATTACAAGGGTAAAAGTCATATTATGGAATTTGTGAACTATAAGGGATGGACTATAGCTATACTCCTTGCTAAAGAGATGAATTAAGGACAAATAAAGCCAATATTAATTTAACTCAAATGAAAAGACAGTCATCTTAAAGTTTATGTTTGTTCTAGAAATTTGTTTACCTGAAAATATAACAATTTTTTTTGGATTTTTTTTTGTATTGTAGAAGATTTGAACTCAACACCATTTAGGTTCCTACAACATGAAATTTTCCATTAGACCAAGTTACTTTCAACTTGAGTATATTCTTATATAAGATATACAAGAAACAAGTAGAGACCCCCACATAATCATGCCCAACTTTACACTAATTAAGTATACAAAAATTGTAAGGAAGTAAAGTAGCGGAAACAACTTCCTACACTAACCTTGAGAGGAGGGTAATGCAAAACTTTTTTAGATCATTATAACAGTTACAGAAAATAGAAATAGATATAATAGCAATCATACCACAACACAATGATTTACGTGGGGAAAACCCTTTCGGGAGAAAAACCCCACCCTCCAAAAGCAGCTCAATATTTTATTCAGCAATCAAAAACAAATTACAAAATACTTGCAGAGCAAGCTCTTCGCAGGAGTACCACTAATCAGAGATTCAGAGGCAACTCAATAGCCATAAGACTCTTACACACAACCTCTATCTCACACACCTCATAAATAGGAGATACAATACAAGAAACCGTCAAACGGTATTACAAAACCATGGGCTAAAACCACCCAATAAGGTGTAGCCGACTTTATCTCCCTTCTAGATGCCCTATGACATGTTAAAGCACACATCAACACGTGTCGCTCCCTTTTATAGCTCATTTATGTATTCGATACAAATTATTTTTCCTATTTCAGGAGTACAAACTTCTGGAGGCCATAACTTGAGAACCGGGTGTCCGATTGACGAACCGTTTGAAGCGCCGGAAAGCTCACGAAGTGCTCTATCACCTCATAACCCGCTTCGCCAGTTACGGAAACTTTTCAGGGCGTTTCGGAGCCTCTAAAGTCCCCAAAATTAAGTTTAAACATTTTATTGCACCCCTCCAAGACGAAAACTTTAATATCTTCAAAACTAGCTGTGACCTTGCGACGCAACTTTACCGGAATGCTTATCTAGCCAACCAGAAGCTTCAGGGAGAGTTTCGCACCATTTCGTGCTCAAATGAAAACTTACTATAAATAGTAACCTCACATAAATGCAAGGTTGAGACACCATTTTTCCCAACAAAAATGATATCCTATATTAGATCTTTGGCTTAAGTTTTAGCATTTATTAAAAAAAATATATTCTTGTACATAATCTAGTATCTTTTTTTTTTTGTCACTAGAACATAAAGAGTCTATAGAATTAGTAAAGAATATTTATGGTAAATATACAAAAAAGTGCGATTAGCATCTAAACCCTTCTACATGTATGAGAATGAAAACAATATTTGTAGACACATAAATCTGTCCACTAAATTAAATAAATATATAATATTTGTTTAATGCACTAATGTTCTTCTATTAATTAAATTCACATTTAATTAATTTATTTCAACTTTATTCTAGTATTTTAATTAAATTAAATTTCATAAATTTATTTAAATTAAAATTACTAACTATTAAATAAATCTATCAATTTATTTAATTACCCCCTTTAAAATCCCTATTTAAATAAATGAATATTTATTGAAAATCCCCATCCACTTGCATTCTCCTACAAAGCCCACTTGCTCACTAATTTTATTCTAAACCCTTCTATTTTATCCTAAACCCACTTCCAATCACTTGCACAATCCTAATCCCAAATCAGCCATAAACCCATCATCTCACCCATTTAGGACTTTTATAGAGTCTTAAATGCTTCCCTTATTCAACACACTAACCCACATGGGTCTTATCCCTTTGACAAAGGGCCTAACCATGGGTAAACCTTGCACAAGGATTTACCCATTAAATAATAGCATTACCATTGGATAAAGCTTTTATCCAATAACTCAACCACCCTCATGTCCCCTCAAGCATTAAATGCTTCTTCCCTCTCCTCTCAAGCCCTCTCATGGTGCCACTTGTCACCATTACATTGGTGGAAGTTGCAAACATGGATTGAGGATCATGCCTCTCTCATGCAATCCTAGCCCTTGCTAATCCAAATCAATCTTGACCCTTCAATTGACCATTTTGCATGTAAAAGGAACCCTCATCCTCAAGAAAAGGAAGGAAGCATTTTTAAGCATTGTTATTATGTTGGCATAAATACTCACATTTAGCTTTGTCATAGCAATTCCATTTGTACATTTGCATAGAAATAGTGGCTCATTTTTAATCATTCAATCTTTCATTTGGCATCCATGGCTACATGCTAAGACTAAGGGATACACTCAAGAAAGCATTTGGATCTTGGAAAGGAGAAACAAAAAGGAGAGATATCAAGACCACACTGGGAGCATTTTACAAAATCTTCTTACTCTTCTTTCACTTGTTTATGGTTCTTTTGTTTTCTTTTCTTCTCATTTGATATGCATTTCAAGGTTTTAATAGTTTATTGTTCTTATTTGGTTTTTGGTTGAGACTAACAATACTAACTCTTTGGGCTCTTGTTTGTTTGTCCCCTTTCATGTGCATCATTTTGGTGCCCACCATGGGGCTCGAGTCCCATATTCAATACTAACAAGTTAAAAAATTTATTAAATTTTTTGAAACTTGCAGATTTTCTACGTATAGGTCGCATTTTAGTGCTATTGTAATGCGGTTTAGTGCTTCTATTTTTCTTTTTGGCACTTCTATAAATTCTTAATCTTCAGGTTTTAGTGCTTCTATCAACTCTTTTAGCACACATGTAGTATTTTAGTGCTTTTATCAGTTATTTTAGCACTTTTTCTCTATTTTAGCACTTTTGCTCTCTGTTTTAGAGCTTCACCAGAGTAGCACATTTGTCACAGATAGAGAGCCAATTTTTGTAACACAAATGAATATTTTAGGATTGTAAGCCCACCATATTGGACTAATATTTCAAGTGTTTTGTAGGTGCTAACTTTTCTTGCAAGTACAATGGAGTTAGATTAGTTTTTGTTTTACTTTTGTTACAAGTAAATTTTATTTGTTGTTTCAATTTTTTCTTTGGTGCTATAAAAAGAAATTCACCTTTTCTTTCTTGCAAAGGACAAAAAGAACAACAAAAGAACCTTTCATTTTGCAAGTATCTCACATTGTCATTTGGTGCAAATTAAAAAGAACAAGTATATTTCATTTTCTTGATACAAAGGGTTAAAAGGACAAACCACACTTCATTTTGTAAAGTAAAAAAAAAAGAACAAACCATATTTTTCAAATTTCAAGTTCTTGTTTTTCTTGCAAGGCTTTTCAAAATTTTCAAAGTTCAATTATTGCAATTGTTGTATAAAAATAACACTCATTATTTATATCTTGGTTAAAAAGAACACCATGGTTGTTAGAGCAATAACTCTAAGTAGCAATTATATCACATTGTAATAATGGAATAAAAATAACATCATATCTGCTTTGTCTTGTGATAGGCCTATGCTCTCCCCTTAACTAGGTGATTAAAACATCAGACTCACTTTCAATTTTTGCATTTAGGATAAGACCTTTAGTAGGCCTACCCTCTTGAGTAGCCTATAAGGCCAAGTGAGAGGGGAACAACCTAAGTGGGGAATGTCTAACACCAAGTATTTCAACCCACTATAATTAAATGTGGATTATGATGAAAATCACATGCAATGATAGTGTGCATCGATAACCTTCCCCTAGTATCCTTGAGATACATAAATCCTTTATTCTAAAGGTTGGGAAGCCTCTTAAGGGAGTTTATCATTGACACACCAAACAAAACCTTTACTATAGACTTTAAGAGTAGAAGCCAAGCTAATTCAATTATCTAATTAAGAAGCAATTCAATTCGGTTCAACATTTGGTAAAAGACAAAAAAAATGGGCGCACCCTCAGGTGTGACAAAGTTGTTTGAGCTAACGGAGTATCAAGATGTGGGCTACGATATTCTGAATGACCTTTTTGACAATAGAAGAGTCTAATTGATTTGTATTCAATTGTTCAAAACCTGTGAAAAACAAAAGAGGATTTGAAAAATCCTAGAACATACACATTTCATCGAATTCATTTCAAAGTTACCAATAAAAGAAGTGTTTATATGCTTGACGTGTTTTCTTGTCAAAGGAATCAAGTATTTGAAACAAATTACACCCCAACAATGATCTAAACAAACAATTCAAACATTCTTGCAAAATCCATCAATTCTTCATGTTTGTAAATCTCTCAAATATTCCAAGAAATCAATTTATCGACGAACCAAAAAGAAGAAAAGAGAAGAAGCTTCTTGTACAAGAACTTCAAGATTTTATTCAAACATCACACCTTCCTCCATCACTATCATGATTTAAATCACGGTTTCACCTAATATTTTTAATTAGAACCCCTCACATCACAAGGTTTCTTTTAAAGAAGGGCACATATGAGTTCCCCTTTTAACATCCTAGTGTGTACAACACACCCCTTAGGACCCAAAATGACCATATAGGATTACATTGTGTCCTAAGGGGTCATATGTGGTCCTAAGGGGTCACGCATGTGTTCTAACACATTCATGACCCCTTAAGAGCACATATGACCCCTTAGGACCCAATATGACCATGTATAGGATCACATTGTATACTAAAGGATCATATGTGGTCCTAAGGGGTCACCCATGTGTTCTTGTTGGTATTATGGATATGTTGCATTGGTTTTTTCATTGATGTCAACACTTATCCTTCTAGAGATCTTTGGTTATGTTCACCAAAAAGTTTAGTGACTTATGCGCAGTCACCAGTATTTGCTTCACCGACAGGTTATATCATTCACCAACACTAAGGATGACTTGTTATCATCTAGAGATCACTTCGTCATGTCGAAGACATGGTTTGGACACTTGGTTTTGATGATTTGGTTATTGGTCTAATCGGGTTGACATATTTGTTGTTACCGGCAAATTGATCTAGGTTATGGACCGATATGTGTTATCTATTCCAGATCAGCATGACATGTTATGGAGATGGTTTAATCAATTAATATTGTTATTGAGATGACATGATGCATCGCATCTTGACTTCTTGTAATTGATTTTATTGTAATATTCTTAGTGAGCTGACCTACACATTTGGTCCTAGGTTTTGGTATATATGTAAGATCTCAATTGTGAGATTAATGTAATGGTATGTAATATGGTGTGGTAACGTTGTGATATTCAGTATATGTGAATATAAGCAGAGCTACTCATGCAGACATCATTTGAAGATTCAAGGAAGGTTTGAAGGAGATAATCAGAGCTTAACCGGTACTGAATCTAGCATTGGAGATTCTACTTTGAGCAGTACATTATCATTAGATTTAATCATCCAATTGTAGTCATTGAGACTCCCATTCTTTTGATTGAGCAATGAGCTCTAGGCAGTTGGCCTTTCTACATATGCAAACCCCATTTGTATACACATACTATCTGTAGTAGTATCATTTGATTATGGGTAAGGTTTCCCACTGTGGTTTTTCCCCTTATAGGGTTTCCACGTACAAATATTTGTGTTATATGATGTGGATATTATTTGTCTTTTTGTTTCATGTATTAAGTTTCATCAGTACTGTTAATAACTGTTAATCTGTTTACCAATATTAAGTTTGGTTTATTGGTATTAAGTATCAAGTTTGGTTAAGTTATATTTATGTTGAAATTATTAGACAATTAATTCACCCCCCCCCCCCCCTCCCCCCTCTTAGTTGCCTCCGGCTCTTAACAATTGGTATCAGAGCTAAGCCCTCTTTTTGTAGAAGTTTAACAACTTGAGGAGATTCTATGGCAACTAACTATTTCAGGAAGGATAGTCTGAAACTTGATGGAACTAACTATGGTATATGGAAGATTAGAATGGAGACACATTTGAATTGCATTGAAAAAGACATATGGGATGTTACACAGAATGGCTATGTTGGTCCTACATAGACTCAACCTAATCCACCTACATTGGCTAAGGACCAAGAGAATGATTGCAAAGAAAGAGAAGCACTTTTGAGTGCCTTGTCAAATCAGAAAATCATGGGATTATCAGACTGATCTATTGCTAAAGCTATTTGGGATAAATTGGATACATTGAATGAAGGTGATTCCACTATCAAAATTGCAAAACTAGAATGCTTCCAAGTCAATTATGAAAATTTGAAAATGGAAGAAGATGAAAGAATTTTTGCTTTTATGGAAAGGGTTAATGAAATTGTTTTGGGAATACAATGTTGTGGAGGTTCCTTAAGTGAAGATGAAATTGTTTCTAAATTTTTAAGAGCATTGCCATCGGCATACAAAATGAAAGTAACTACTATTAATGAGTTAAGAACTATGCCTAATACATCAGTATCTAGAGATACTTTGGTTGGAAACCTTTCAACATTTGAGCTTGAGGAATTTGGTCATGTTTCTACAATTAAGATTGATTTATCTTTCATAGCATCATCATCTATAGCATCTTCATCATCAGATGATAAATCTAATTGGAAAGCACTCTATGCAAGAGAACTTGAAGACATCAGGAAGGAAAATGAAGAACTTGAAGAACTTGAAGCACTATTTGCAAGGAAAATGCCTAAAGTCCCTATTGGAAGTAAGTATGAAGGTAAAGAACCTTTTAAATATTTTAACTATAGTAAAATTGGTCATATGGCATCTAGATGTCCAGAAAGACATGCAAGATTGAGAGAAGAAGCTAAAAGAACATATAAGCCTAACCCTAAATATCAGAGATACAAATTTAAGAAGAAAAGAGACAAATCATGTCACTATGTCGATGAAGGAGTTACTGATGATTCTAATGAAGAACCAGGAGATAATAGATGTGCTTTTGTTGCAATAATAGAAGATCAATCAGCACCTACTGTTCCACTGGTAGAGCAGCCCTGGCAGCTAAAATTGAAGAGAAGGATGAATGAATTATAGATTCTGGATGTTCACATCACATAACTAGTGATAAAAGTAAATTCTTATCTTTTTAGGAATATAATGGAGGTCTAGTAAGATTTGGAGATGACAAAGCTTGTTTGATCAGAGGAAAAGGCACTATATCTTTTGATGGTAAGCACAATACTGACAATGTTCATTATGTTTAAGGTTTGAAGCATAAACTTTTGAGTGTTGGTCAATTAGTTGAAAAAGGATTTCAGTTACAATTCAAGAATGATAAATGCAAAAACATGAATAGAACTGGTTTGGAGATTGCAATCGGTAATCAGACTAGAGGTAATATCTTTCATTTGAATAACAATGAAAATACATGCTTGATTTCACATATTGATGAAAGTTGGTTATGGCATAAAAGACTCTGTCATGTGAATTTTGATTGCATTGTAAAGATTAGTTCATGTAAGGAAATAAGGGATTTACCTAAGATTGTAAAACCTCATAATCCGGTATGTAAGGAATGTCAAATGGGAAAACAAATTAGAACAACATTCAAGAGTATTTCTAAAAAAACCAATGATGTTCTTGATTTAATTCATAATGAATTATGTGGTTTGGCAAGAACAAGAAGTTTACAGGGAGATAGATACTTTATGCTAATCATTTATGATTATTCTAGAATGTGTTGGGTTACATTTCTCAGGGATAAATCTGAAGCTTTTAGGAAATTCAAATTATTCAAGGCACTTGTAGAGAATGAAACCAGCAAGAAAATCAATTGTTTAAGATCATATCAAGGAGGTGAATTTACATCTAAGGAGTTCAATACATTTTGTGAAGTGAATGGAATTAGAAGACAACTATCAACACCTAGACACCTCAACAAAATGGAGTTGTGGAAAGGAATAATAGAACTATTCTGGATGTAGCTAGAAGCAGTATATCAGAAGAAAATCTACCTCATGTGTATTGGAGAGAAGTAGTGAATACAGCGGTTTACACTTTCAACAGAGTTCACATCAAAGGTGAAATCGGTAAGACAGCCTATGAATTATGGTTTGGTAATGTTCCTACTCTTAAGTACTTCAGAATGAAGCAAATGTTACATTAGGAGAGATGAGTATATTGGTAAATTTGATCCTAGAAGTGATGAAGGAATATTTCTTGGTTATTCATCTAAGAGAAAAGCATATATATGTTTTAATAAAAGATTGCAGAAAATCATTGAGAGTGCAAATGTGAAGATTTATGAACACTTTAGAAGAAATTCAAGGTCTATGGATTCTGAACCGATAGTTGAGATAATCACAAATGAACCTATACAGAGTGCACCAGTACAAAATGTCGATCCAGTCACACCGGCATCATCAAAGAATTCCACAGTGACTAAAGAACAACAGCAAGTGAACACACCCAGGTATGTAAGGTTGAATCACTCTGAAAGTCAGATAATTGGGAATAAAAATCAAGGAGTTATGACTAGAGGAAAACTGGCAAATGAAGAGGTGTGTTTAATTTCTCAAATTGAACCAACATCTATTATTGAGGCATATGAAGATAAACATTAGATAAAGGCTATGGAAGATGAATTGGAACAAATTGAAAAGAACAATACATGGACATTAGTTCTCCGGCCTAAAAATAAAAATGTAATTGGAACTAAATGGGTTTTTAGAAACAAACTTAATGAAGATGGTAAGGTAATCAGAAACAAAGAAAGATTAGTGTGTAAGGGATATTCACAAAAAGAGGGAATTGATTACAATGAAGTCTTTGCACCGGTAGCTAGAATTGAGGCAGTTAGATTATTTCTTGCATTTGTAGCACACAAGAACTATAAAGTTTATCAAATGGATGTTAAATGTGCATTTCTGAATGGTGATCTTGAAGAGGAAGTTTACATTGAACAACCTAATAGATTTTCATTGACAAATGATAAAGATATGGCTACAGATTAAGGAAAGCTTTATATGGATTGAAGCAAGCTCCTCGAGCTTGGTATGCTAGATTGGAAAAATATTTTATGAAACTTGGTTACACTAAAGGTAATGTTGACAACAACCTATATTTCAAATTGACTAATGAATACATTTTGGTTATTGAAGTTTTTTTTGATGACATAATTTTTGGAGGAGAAGATGGATTGTGTAAAGACTTTTCTAACAAGATGCAGGAAGAATTTAAAATATCTATGATGGGGGAGATAAAATTCTTTTTAGGATTGCAGAATTCATAGACTGATAATGGTATATTCTTATGTCAATAAAAGTACTTGAAGGAATTACTAAAGAAATTTGGTATGGAAAACTCTAAACCGGTAAGTAAACTTATGACTATAATTGATAAACTATCATTGAAGGATGATTCAGCTCCTATTAATCCAACAAGATACAAATCTATGATTGGAGGTTTACTATATTTGACACAAACAAGAGCTGATATAATGAATACAATATGTATTGTTTCAATATTTCAGAGTAATCCTAGAGAAAATCATGAATAAGCAGTGAAAAGGATTTTCTGGTATTTGCAAGGCACAACAAATCTTGGTTTATGGTATCCAAAGATAAAAATTTTGATTTATGTGCATACATCAATGTTAATTGGGCAAGAGATGTAGATAACAGAAAGAGCACCACCAGCAGGGCATTCTTTCTTGGTAGCAGATTGATTTCATGGTTGAGCAAGAAACAAAGTTGTACGTCATTATCAATAGCAGAATCAGAATATTTTGCAGCAACAACTAATTATACTCAAGTATTATGGATCAAAAAAATGTTGAAGGACATAAAGGTAAAATGCAAAAACCTATAATCATCTATTGTGATAATTCAACAACAATTGATATATCTAAGAATCTGGTATTTCACTCTAAAACTAAACATGTTTCTATCAAATACAATTTTCTGAAATAGAATGTTGAAGCAAAAGAAGTGAGATTGGTTTATGTGAATACTAAAGAGCAAATTGGAGACATCTTTACTAAGCCTTTGCCTAAGGAAAATTTTGAATATCTCAGAGAACAACTTGGGGTCATACCCTCACCAGTAGAGACTTAGATAGTTGATGCTTGACATCAAACCGACAGAATTTATAGAGAGATCTTTTTCACCTTTGATGGAGGAGAGCTACTTCTCAGGGGGAGTAGTTGGATAAGTTGGTATTTATGAACTATTTGTATCTGGTATTTGTATTGCTTTGGCATTTGATGTCAAAAGGGGAGAGATGTCTATGGAAAAACATTATCCTTTGGGATGAGATTATTCATTAGGGGAGAGATTTTTATTCTCTGCATTTGTATTTTGATTTCTGGTATTGATTCATTTTGGAGATTGTTGGTTTTTGGTTTTTGGCATTTCTGCTTTGGCACTTAGATGGTTTTTCCATCTTGTGTTGCCATCAATGCCAAAGGGGGAGATTGTTGGTATTATGGATATGTTACATTATTTTTGTCATTGATTTCAACACTTATCAACACTTATCCTTATGGAGATCTTTGGTTATGTTCACCGGCAAGTTCAGTGACTTATGCACAATCACCAGTATTTGGTTCACCGGTATTTGGTTCACTGGCAGGTTATATCTTTCACCAACACTAAGGATGACTTGTTATCATCTGGAGATCACTTGGTCATGTCGAAGACATGGTTTGGACACTTGTTTTTGATGATTTGGTTATTGGTCTAATCGGGTTGACTTATTTGTTGTTACCGACAAATTGGTCTAGATTATTGACCGACATGCATTATCTATTCCAGATTAGCATGACACGTTATGGAGATGGTTTAATAATTAATATTTTTGTTGAGCCAACATGATGCATCGCATCTTGACTTCTTGTAATTGATTTTATTGTAATATTCTTAGTGAGCCAACCTACACATTTGGTCCTAGGTTTTGGTATATATGTAAGATCTCAATTGTGAGATTAATGTAATGGTATGTAATATGGTATGGTAAGGTTGTGATATTTGGTATATGTGAATATAAGTAGATCTACTCACGTAGACATCATTTGAATATTCAAGGAAGGTTTGAAGGAGATAATCAGAGCTTAACTGGTACTGAATCCAGCATTGGAGATGCTGCTTTGAGCAGTACATTATCATTGGATTTAATCATCCAATTGTAGTCAGTGGGACTCCCATTCTTGTGATTGAGTAGTGAACTCTAGGCAACTGGCCTTTCTGCATGTGTAGACCCCATTTGTATACGCATACTATCTATAGTAGTATCATTTTATTGTGGGTAAGGTTTCCCAATGTGGTTTTTCCCCTTATAGGGTTTCCACGTACAAATCTATGTGGTATGTGTTGTGGATGTTGTTTCTCTTTTTGTTTCATGCATTAAGTTTCATCGGTACTGTATTAACTATTAATCTATTTACTGACATTAAGTTTGGTTTACTGGTATTAAGTACCAAGTTTGGTTAAGTTATAATTGGGTTGAAATTATTAGACAACTGATTCACCCCCCCTTCTCAGTTGCCTCTAGGTCCTAACAGTTCTAACACATGTGTGACCCCTTAAGAGCACATATGACCCCTGTTAACATCTTAATGTTTACAACACACCCCTTAGGACCCAATATGACCATATAGGATCACATTGTGTCCTAAGGGATCATATGTGGTCCTAAGGGGTCACACATGTGTGTACTAAAACATGTGTGACCCCTTAAGAGCACATATGACCCCTTTTAACATCCTAACCTTTGCATAACATACCCCTCAGGACCTAATATGACTATATAGGATCACATTATGTCCTAAGGGGTCATATATGGTCCTAAGGGGTCATGCATGTGTTCAAACGCATGTGTTACCCCTTAAGAGTACATATGACCCCTTTTAACATCCTAGTGTACACAACATACCCCTTATGACCTAATATGACCATATAGGATCACATTTTTTCCTTAGGGGCCATATGTGGTTGTAAGGGGTCATGCATGTGTTATAACACATGTGTTCAACCCCTTAGGACCATGCATGATATATTATAACATCCTAGTGTAACCCTTAGGACCCAATAAAGCCAAATAGGATCGCATAGTGTCCTAAGTGGTCATACGTGGTCCTAAGGGGTCACACATGTGTTTTAAACATATGCATGACCCCTTAGGACCCCATATGACCCATTTTAACATCCCAGTATCCTAAGGGGTCATATGTGGTCCTAAACATTCAGACATGTGTTTTAAAACATGTGTGATCCTTTAGGACCACATATGACCCCATAGGATCACATAGTGTCATAAGAGGTCATATGGGATTCTAAGGGGTCATGTACATGTATTATAACACATGCGTGACCCCTTAAGAGTGCATATGAACCCTTTTAACATCCTAGTGTGTGTACAACATACCCCAAGTAGGATCCAATATGACCATATATGATCACATTGTATCCTAAGGAGTCACACATGTGTTCTAACACATGCATGACCCCTTAAGAGCACATATGACCCCTTTTAACATCCTAGTGTGTACAACATAACCATTAGGGCCCAATATGACCATATAGGATCATATTATGTTCTAAGGGGTCATATGTGGTCCTAAGGGATCACGTGTGTGTTCTAACACATGCATGGCACCTTAGGAGAACATGTGACCCCTTTTAACATCCTAGTGCACATGTACAACATACCCCTTAGGAGCTATATATCAAACAACAATTTATTTAGTTTAATCCTTATTAGTTGATTTCATAATTGGACCAAATATGTCATAAGAGGCCCTATTATGCCATAGTAGGACCTAAATTATGACATATTATGGCATAATAGGTCCTATTATGTCATATTAGGTGGACTATTATACCATAATGGGTCCTATTATGGTATGTAATAGGACCTAACATGACATAATAGGTCATATTATGCCATAATAGGGCCTATTATGACATATTAGGTCCTATTAATATGCCATAATTTAGGAACTATTATGACCATCCACTTAAGCCACATCTAAATATGACCATCCCCTTAAGCCACATGTCCTGATCATGACCATCCCCTTCAGACATGTCCTATTTAGTTTGATCCCCTCAAAAGTTGCATGTCCTAATCATGACCATCCCCTTAAGCCATGTGACATATTAAATACTTTCATCCTAATTAGTTAATTTCCCCTTAATCCATGTCCTAATTATTTCAAATGATCCCCTTTTAATCCATATGTCCTAAATAGACCCATGATACCCTTAAGCCACATGTGTGGACTATTTAAAGTTTCTTCCCCTTAAGCTGCATGTCATAGTTCAGCCAATCCCCTTAAGACATGTACATCCTAGGATTAATTTCAAAAGTCCTAGATATTAAAAATTCTTGATCAAATTTAGTACATGTATATATACATGTATATGTGATCAAATATTTAAAATATATATGTGTTATTGGATTCTTATGTGATCATTTGCATGTCCTTGATTTTATAATTTCAAAAAAAAATGTGTACATGTGATCAAATATTTGAAATATATATATATATGTTATTGGATTCTTATGTGATCATTTAGATGTCCTTGATTTCATGTATGTATGTTCTTGATCTTGAAATTTGTCTCTATCTTGTATGTAAATGTATCCATGTTATTATTACTAATTCTTGATTTCAAAAGTTAATTTTTTAAATGAAAATTTTATTCATGTTTGTATTTAAATGTATATATATGCAAAGCTTTGATTGTACACATGGATAAGTTTGATACAAATGAATTTCTTAATCCACCATAGGTTCCACCCACACAACCCCCCCCCCCCCCCAACATGACCCTTCTCATGGTGCACCACCTCCACCTCCACATCCACATCCACCTCCATGCCCACATCATCCTCCACCTCCTAGCTCTGATGAGGCTCGATATCGAGCCATAATTGATGATAATGTTGGATCTATACAAGAAAGAGTCAATGAGATCCTTAGAACACCCCTAATGTCACGACACATGCTACGTTTTCATCAAAGATGCCAAATTTTCTTGATTCAATTAGATCCATTGATGAGTATCTTGATTCACATCGAGCATGGAGAGAGGTGAGACACCAGTTCTATTCTGATGGCCTCTCCTATAGGGATATTTTAGACTTGATAATAACCAAAGCACACTTAGTTCCTTATTTTTTAGACCCTATCACAAGTAAACCCATTCCTGCAAACAAATCTCGCATATCAATGAGGTGGTGTACACATCAAGGAATGGATGATAATTTTCAAGAATGATGGCAAATGCTATTTGACAAACCACCATATGTGAACTTAGAGTGCCTCCTATACTTTTTGAGGAAATATATGCAAAGTTTATTTTGGGTTTAAAGCCCAATTCTTTTGATTTTAGATCATTCTAGGGTGTTGGTGGTGGCATGCCACAACATAGGTTGGGGGCACGTACAAACCCCAACCGACCCGCCCCTCGCCAACCTCTTGTGGCTCCCACTGCTCCTGTTATACCTATGTCTGTTTACCAATGTTTTGTTATCTCAACATTAGGCGCATTTACTACACTCACTAGTAGCCTTAGTTAGAAGATATCTAATTTTCTAGGTGGCCATGATGCTAGTGGAGATTCATGAGGTCAGGATGAAGTTGATATTACAACCATTCCCCGTACATCAACAACCCATTTTTGTACCATTTATCATCGACTATGCCATGGACCTCGCAATGCTCTAGGTTCTTCTAGCTCACATCATGATCAGCCATCCTCTTCATCCATTCGACCCGGAGCATCTGCTGATCATGATAATATTGGTTCATATGTTGATTTCCAATGTGTCGATGATCATCTGACAAATCATGATTCACGTGGTAAACAGGTATGTATGTACAAATGTTAAGTTATATAGATCATCTATACTATTTTTTAAAATTAAAAATTAATATTATATTTGAAATTGAACACACACACACACATGCACACACACACACACATACACACACACACACACACACACACACACACACACACACACACACACACACACACACACATATATATATAATGCATACATATGTCTTCATTAAACATGTATGTCTCTAGGCCATGGTAGGGGCCAACACATTGATAGTTAGATATTTTGATCATTTTAGTGCACTATCGACACCTCTTTATCTCGACACACCTATTGGGGTAATTTAAATTTTTATTTCAAAATTGATTAATTTAGATGTTATAATTTGTGTACACATGTGTATATACATACATATATATTATTTGTTTTTTGACATATAATTTAAATTTATTTAAATGAACTTTTTAAAAGGGGACTATGACACCAACTACCATGTTGGATTATCCACTCACAAATATGGTGAGTGCTCCTCCAACATCAATTGTTGCAGATGAGCCTCTAGCATCAATTGTACATGTTGACACTAGTAGAATTAATTTTTAATTGTGTACATCTAGACATTTTAAATAAATTGCATGTATTCAATCGAGATCTTAAGTATTAAACGTAAAAATTGAATTTTGTTATAGGTGGACATGACCTTTAGGATGGGTTTTTTAGACCCACATGATCATGGTGACCCTCTTGTTAGTTTTCTGTAGAAATCGATTGCATTTCAAGTGAACAATTTGATTTAAATTATTTAAATACAAGTTGAGTTTTTATTTAATAATATAATAATTAAACAAATATAAATCATACACATGTTATTTTATGTACATTGACATGTTAAATATATGCTCTCTTCTTTTACCTTGTAGGATCTTGTTAATTCAAGTACTTTTTCTTTTGATATTACAACCACTCAGCCCACAACACTTGTTCATATTGATCATGTACAACATGTGAATGTGTGTTATAGAGGATATGATCCTTAGGTGTGTGTGTGTGTGTGTGTGTGTGTGTGTGTGTGTGTGTGTGTGTGTGTGTGTGTGTGTGTGTGTACATATACATATATACATATATGTACATATATATATACACATATATGTACATACATGTAGATATATATATATATATATATACATATATGTACATACATGTATATACATGTATATACATATATGTACATACATGTATATACATGTATATACATATATATTGAAGCAGACACCGATGAGGAGGGACCTCGAGGAGATCAGTCCAAACCGATCAGCAAGAATAAACACAACGGAAACACAAAGATATGATGGAGGCAATGAAGAACAGATAGTTTTATTGAATGAAATTTGATTATATCCAACTAGTAACAACATACCAGCACACAGGCCTGGTAGAATAGGTCACACTAGGACCTTGAATCGAAAGATATATCTTCTAGGCATAGTGTAACTCTGATTGATTCTAATTGATCTTCTATTCATTCCCCATTTATTACATTCTAAAGCATGATTACAAATATATATATCGATCCAAAGGATCCAGTCAGCCCAAAAGGGATCAAAACCTGAAGAACAAGACCAAAAGTGCAAAAATGAACAAGGTCGGCCTCTGCCAAGAGATTCCTCTAGAAAATCCAAAAGATGAAATGTACAAGGTCGACCACATGCCAAGAAACATCGAGATCAATGTCCAAGACTCTGCAAGCTTTAGAATGGGTTCCGATAGATCACCAAAATAGGTCTCACGCAATCGGTAACAAGAAATTATCATGGAAACCGGTAGCGATATCTTGTCAGAAAGTGATATAAATAAGATACAGTTTGAAAGCAAGAAATATAATTAAGTCTTCAAGTATAATCCAACTTCACAGGATCCAGTGAGCCAAAACCGAGACACACAAAAAGGAAAAATGAAACTACAAATAGAAAACAAAATGTTTTTGGTTGATGCAAGATTGTTGTGAACCGAGGATGCTCTTGCATCAGACATCTGGGATTAATGAAAAGTGAGTCTCTCACTTTGTTGAGGTCAGAGGGAAACCAAGGCAGTCTACCTCTTCCTGAGAAATCCAAGATGAATCTTCAACTGGTCTTCTCTTCCACTTCACAAGATATTATTTGTACCAACTATTCCAGGTACTATGCCCAATCCTACTGTCCAAAATCTCTTCAATCTGATCTGGTTCCTTCAGGGCAATTGTTTCTCCAAGTCTGCAACACTATCCTTACTTAATTTTGGTTCGTGGTACTCATGAAGATCTGCAATGTTGAATATAGGTTAAATACTCAAATTATCCGGTAGCTCCACTTCATATGCATTTCCAAAACATAAACTCCTCAAAATCTTACAAGGTCCAAACTTCTTCATCTGCAACTTATTATAAGTTTGAACCAAGAATCTCTCTTTTCTCAAGTATACCATCACTTCAATTCCAACTTCAAATTCCTTATGTCTCTTCTTCTCATTTTCCTTCTCCTTATATTTCTTGTTCATGTCTTCCAAATGTTGTTTAACCTAAATATGTAATGTTGCCATGCGATCTGCAAATTCTTCTTTTTTTGAACTCTTCTAATCTTCACTACAAATGTCTCTCAATTCTTCTATTCCTCTAGGATGCACTCCGGTAACAATCTCAAAGAGTATTTTTCTGATACTTCTATTCACTAAAATGTTATAGGCAAACTCTTCTTGTACAAGGATCAAATCCTAAATTTCTCTTTTATCTCCCACTAAACATCTCAACAAGTTTCCCAAACTCCAGTTAATTATTTATGTTTGTCCATCAGTCCGTAGATGAAGTAGAACTAAACTCTATAACTATGCACATATCTCTTAACATCCTTATGGATTTGGGGCCAAAAGTACTACTCACTCACCAATGCAATTGTTTTATCAATGGTAAAATGTCTAGCTAAACCTCCACTATTCTCCTCTTTTATCAGGCTCTATCTCATGGAACTCGTAGGCATGCATATCTGAACTCCCTTGAATAATATCCCATCCTCAATGAAATAATAAACCATTTGCTTCTATGTTGACCAGAACCAGTTCTCTACATTCTTTCCAAGGTTCTGCAAAATCTGGGTCTTCATCATACAAGGTCTTCAAATCTTCAAAACCTAATACTTTCACTCTCATCTCTGCCAGCAAATTCCTTCTCCTACTCAACACATCAGCAACTTTGTTATATTTCCCACTTCTATGCTTCAACACAAAGGTGTAACTTTAAAAGAATTCTACCCATCTCACATGTCTCTGATTCAACTTTTTTTGACTGTTCAAATACTACAAAGCTTGATGATCTATATACAATACAAACTCCTTAGCAAACAAGTAATGTCTCCATTTCTTCAAGGTTTGAATTATGGCATAAAATTTCAGATCATACACCGAATATCTCTTCCAGGCATCATTCAATTTCTCACTAAAATATGCTACTGCTCTCCCTTCTTGACCCAAAATTGCTCCTATTGTTATTCCACTTGCATCAAAATCCACTTGAGATACCTTATTGAAATCTGGTAAAGCCAACATAGGTTGCTCAATCATTTTCTACTTCAACAATTGAAAACTTTTGTTTTCTTTGGTAGTCCACTTGAATTCATTCCTATCTCTACTCATGGTCTCAGTCATAGGGTTACAAACTAAAGTGAAATTTCTAATAAACTTCTAGTAAAAAATATCCAATCCATGAAATGATCTTACCTGTCCAATGCTTTCCGGTGTAGACCACTCAATAATGGCTTTCACATTCTCAGGGTCCATCTTCAAACCATCCTCAGATATCACAAACCCCAAATAGACTAACTTATCCTTCATGAAAGTGCATTTCTTTATATTGATCAACAACTTCTCTTCTCTCAACCTCTGCAAAACTTGTCTTAGCTGCAACAAATGCTTCACTTTTGTCTTACTGAAAAATCAGAATGTCACCCAAATAAACAATAACAAACTTACCCAAGAATTTCTTCAATACCTCATTCATCAACCTCATGAAAGTACTCGGTGCATTAGTCAATCCAAAAGGCATCATGAACCATTCATATAGTCCTTCATTTGTCTTAAGTTTTGTCTTCCACTCATCACCTTCTTTGATCCTGATCTGATGATATCCGCTCTTCAAATCTATCTTTGTAGATAATTTTGCTCCACTCAAACAGTCCATTATGTCATCCATCCTACGCAAAGGAAATTGGTATTTCACTGTGATCTTATTTATTTCTCTTGAATCGGTACACATCCTCCATTCTCCATTCTTCTTAGGTTCTAATACTTTTGATACTGCACAAGGGCTCAAATTCTCCCTGATCAAACCTTTCTTCAATAGCTCTTGCAATTGTCTATTCAGTTCTTCATTTTCTGTCGATGTCAACCGGTGTGTAGCTTTATTAGGCAAACTAACTCCGGGAACCAATTCCATGCAATTACTAATACTTCTAATAGGTGGCAATCCATTAGGTACATTATCTAAAATGATGTCCTCATATTCTCTCAACAAATCTCTTATCTTTGTCAGGTGTTCTCCTTTTGGTTCCGGTCTCTGAGTCTTCTTAGGAATTAAGGAAAAACACAAATTCTCATGTCTCAATCCATCAGTGAATTTCCTTCCATCTACTAAACTGATTATGGTATTTGTATAGACTTCACTCTTCAAAGGTTCCTCCAAAGGTAAAAAGGTTTGCTTCATCCCATTAGCCACAATAATGTATGTATACTTCCTGCCATCATGTATTGCATGTCTATCAAATTGCCAAGGTCTTCCCAACAAAAGATGACAAATATCCATAGGCATTATATCACACAAAACTTCATCATGATAATTCCTAATTTTTAATTTTACTAAACATGGTTCACTTACTAATAACTTATGTTCATCCTAAATCCATGCTATCTGATAAGGCTTAGGCTGTTTCAATCTCTCCAATTTCAACTTATTCACCATCTCTTCTAAAAAAAGATTATTTGATCTACCACTATCAACAACAACTTTACAACACTTACCGGATACCTTACATCTAGTCTTGAACAGGTTCTTCCTCTACAAGGGTTCTTCATCTCCTCTGGTATGACACAAAGCTCTCCTCATCATCAATAGTTCTCCATCTTCTGGTTTATTGTCAGATCCGGTGGGGTTTTCTTTCACCACCGCTACCCTTTCGATAGCCTTTGTCTTCTTACATTCAAATGCACAGTGTCCTTGTAATGCCCCACCAGGAACCCCAAAGGAAAACCCACAACAAGGGTGAAACAAATTTTATTTTTTTTAAGTATAAACATAATAGGTGCATTAAACACAACATGCACAATAACACAAGTGGAAGACTTACACCAAAATTCCTTAAGGTTTACCAATGAATAATTAAAACCAAAAGATAAATTCCACAATTAAGGTTAATCCAATAATCCATCATTAACTCAATGATCACAAGAAGCCATAGGCAATAACAGATTACACCATTGAAAGATTGAAAGGATACAATATAATTTCTCTTCAATATGCATGTACACATAACATTAAGGAAACTGATAAATAACATCCCAATCTTAGTTGTTCCTCCAATACATGGCTTCTCAATATACATATAAAGATACAACTTAACCAAATACAAGGTTACATAAGATCATGATACAATGACCACATAGGTATCCAAATAACAATAAGCTCCAACATGAGATAGAGAATGAGCCATGAACCACAGAAACGCTTGAGAAGCCAATCCTCACATGAAGGTACAAACAAGAACATCTGATGGTAAGTGGCACTAATTGATAACTCAATGATGAACCAATAGTACCAAACTAGTACTGAGAGGGGGGGGGTGAATCAGTACAAACAAAAATACAGTCCAAAACCGGTTGGACAGCAAATAATTCAAATAACTACAAGCAGTGATATTAGCTGAAGTAGAGTGCAACCGATCAGACCCAAAATTGCTAAAACAATCATAAACTGGTCACTCACTAAGCTTTCCTCTTAGCTCAATACTACAATACCATTACACCCTCATGCATGAACAGGTAGACTATTTTCTGATCTTCACAACAGTTGGTTCAGCATGTTTTATAGATGAGCATAAAACAAAGAACCATCATGTGCTCAATAGGTAATAACAAAGCATCACAAGACAGAAGCATCACACATGACACACATATTTTTCACATGGAAACCCAACTAGGAAAAACCACAATGGGGATGAATACCCACAAGTTACTTTTGAACTCTTTTGAAGTCCACTCTGTTAGGAGCCTTGCCCGATTAAAGACATTACAATAGGTTCTACTAGGAACCGATCCTATTAGGGATCACCTGGTTAAGGGATAGCAATAATACCCGATTAAGGGTTGAACCTGATAGGGTCACCTTGTTAGAGGATTTCAAGAACTCAATAGCTAAAGGATCTCCAGATATCTATAGCTTCTCAAAACTCATTAACCTTGAGTTACTCAGTTAAGGGATTTGAATCAAGCCTATTAAGACCACCTTGTTAGGGGATTTTATATCAAGCCAGTTAAGGCTACCCTATTAGGGGATTTTACAACTGTTGAAGTGGTTAGAGATCAATAGGAATTACAATGATCTGATAATAGCACTCAATGCTAATGTAGATCCATTTTGGCTCCTCTTCACCTTCTGCACATTCACTTTGCAGGTATCTCTTCTCTCCTTTGGTCCGGTAAGAATCATGTATCACTTCCTTAGGATACACACACACAACTTTTGCCAACAACCTTAGAAAGAAACACAACATCGACCTTATAGGAAACATACAGGTCGGTAGAAAAAACCCTAAACCCTAACCCTGTTCGGTTAAGTAATTCAAGTGGTTCGATCCTGACCATTGAATCATACTGCATTAAATGCAACAATCTTGAATTGATCTCAAGACAATCTCCATCGTCCACTATCCACCAATTTCATGGCAGCTGATAACCCATCGCGTGTTATCACCGTTTGACAGACTTCGCTCATTCCCGAGGTGGATAGGAATAGTTTTCTATATGCAAGATCACTGATTGAGTCACACAGAGTTGAGGTATTCCAACCGGAAACCCTGAAGTGGAAGCTACCTACCAACTGCTAGTCATACAATGCTTCCATGTGCCAGTTCCCATAACTACATGTCAGTTCACTTTGACATGCCAGTTTACCCTGAACAAATATACTGCTTCACTTTGGCATATAAACCAGTTCATACATATGCTAGTTCCCCCTTCTCACATATCACATATGTCGGTTCACTTCATAACACATATTGACATCATTGACAATATATAATGTCATTATGTCTTCATGCCATTTCACATAATGCCAACACTACCGCCTGACCATGTAATTCCTAAAATGGAATCACCCGACCATGCTAGGAGATAGCTGAGGACCCTCAAGAAAGCAAAAGCATGACATAGTCAACAAAACAATACGACTCCATGATAGCACCAAATGACTCCACAATAATCCAGGTGACCCAACATCACAAACACACCAGTGAACCGACATCACAACCACAAGTGAACCTAAAGAGAGAGTGTCATCGCATAGCTTATGATGGTTACCATGGTCAGCCTCCATAGGTCCCGACCCCCATCCTAGGTTATCGTAGTAACCTTTCCTGAACCTCTGGCTCCAACTAAGTCTTATGCGGATCCTACCAGCCTTTTGTGAAGACAAGGTGGTCAGTTTGTCATTCTAAGACTTCTCACTACATTATGAGCCCTATACAAGCACTCACCTATGAGTGAGGCACAATATCTTATTTAATGTTATAAACTACCCACCTAATCAATTAATTAGATTATCACTTTATTATCTAACTTTCGATGGGTTATCCTGCCAACCACTTTGGGTGTGGCCCCCACTCAAAAGCCACTCTCTCAAAGGACACTAAACAAACATGGTCACTCCATGAGGACCCTATGGCGCAACAGACATCCATAACACCACTATCCAGAAATAAGTGGTCAAAACAAGGACATACTAACTCTTGGTTAACCATAAGGCAAAGACACTACATGGTTAAGACAACAAAGTCATCATACATCACTTGGTCAAAGGTACTAAATACGCCACCATAAGACGACTGGACCACAAACCAGAAATAACACAATATAACTCTTGCAAGGAAAGCTAATTTCACTAAGTTCGCACTCAGACAATCTTTGAGAAAATCAGCATCATAAGCACTTGCAACATCATTGATTGAAAATTAAATAAAACACTCCTTTATGACATTCACATCTATTAAATTTCCAAATCAATATTCCATCAAGGGTAAAATTCATATTAAATATTCAAGCGAATAAAACATGAACTCCTAATAGTCATTTTAATCCATTTCCAGAATATATCCAAATTAACCAATTTGAATTATTAATTCATGCCTTGATTTCCATAGGTAAATTTATTAAACCACATAATAAAAATCATTAGGAAATTACTATTTATAGTTAACATTAAAAACCACTTTAAAAATATTTCATTTAATAAAAATTAAATTCATAGCACATAGGAATTTTTACCGCTAAGGGTACAAGGTTATGCGGGGGCCAAGGCCAACCCACGGTAGTGTTGTTGTCGAGGAAACAGACACTACCTGTCGGTAGTATTGTTGTCGACCAATAGCAAGCCTACCGATCGGTAGTGATGTTGTCGACCGATAGTAGCCACTACCAACCGATAGCAGACACTACTGACCGGTAGTGTTGCTACTGCTGGTAGCAGCCACTACCGACTAGTAGAACTGCTACCAACCAGTAGTAGTCCTACTGACTAGTAGTACTTCTACCGCATAGCAGTACTATCGACCAGTAGTACTACTACCTATGGGTAGCAGACACTACCAACTCGCATGGTGGGACTAGCCCACCATGGGTAAGGTAAAGTCCATAATAAAAAAAATTAATACTTCCCAAAGCATTAAAAAATCAAAATGATTCAATCGTTTAAACATGAAAATGAATCATTTCCAGATCATTTCACGGGCACACACACGTAGTGCCAAGATCCAAAATTCAAAGGGATTTTTCCAATAAGGTAACCGATGAAATAAACACACAGGAACCCAATAGATAACCAAATCTTGGGCAGTTAGATACTACGAAGCACATAGCAAGCTAAATCTAATTCATTCTATTCCAAATAGAAGAGGCAATCCAATAAGTTAATTTTCAAGAACACAAAAGCATACAGCAAATAGATAAGTGAACCATTTCTTTTCTATTAGAAAACATATGATATAAGCTTCACAAATTCAACAATAACAGGCATTTCTTCTTCCATTCCAATCATTCCACAAGAATTTACAAGGAGATTTGCATCTTTTCAACAAATAGGAAGCAACTGAAAAACTCAAAATTAAAATTAAAACAAGAAGAGATCATCCAACCTTGAAGCAAACTAGCAAGCAAAATGATGGAGAATCCCAATCCTTGCAAACCAAATCAAATTCCAGCTCCTCCTTCAGAATGGTTTTCCAAATTTCTCTCAAAAAATTCTGCCTCCTCTTCCCGTGAATTTCCAGGAATATATGGGAAAAATAATTTCAGCATAAAATTTCTAGGTTGGAAGTTTTCTCCACCAATCAGATTAATTTATTTAAAAAGTAAATAGCAATCAGATTTTCTCTTTTCCACAAACAATTATTTTCCAACAATTAAAATGAAAAAGTCAAATGGAAAGGTAAAAAGAAAAGCTTTTTATTTTATTTTCTATTTCCAAAATACTTTCCTTCAACATAATCATTTAACACTTAAATGGATAGGAAATTATTTATTTCCTTCCACAAAATATGTTAATGCAACTTTACACAATGAAATAAGCCATTTAACCATTTAATCTAGCAAATCATTAATTTAATTAAATCAATAATCTCAGTGCATAATAATTAACGAATTATGACAACATAAGATAGCATCATCCATTCAATTAAATAACCATTCAAATGAACGAAAGCACACAAAATGAAGAATGATCAAATGATGACTCACAAATAACCAAACCAAAGCACTATGACTCGCATACCAGCCAGACTGGAAAGACAACCGACTGACAACACTCACATGAGTGTAACTGTGGGTCAAGTTAGAATCCAACAACTATCTCCTCCACTCACATCGAACATATAAGGCATGCTCAGACCTATGAAACTAGGTGGAGTCGATACCCCGTACCTACCTAGTACTTGTACCTGCAATGTCCTACACCAAATAACCACACGTGCACATAGACAAATATATATATATATATATATATATATATATATATATATATATATATATATATATATATATATACAGACATGACATGCACACCGATGAAGGAGAATCATGGTGTTCCCTATCTCACCGGAGTGAGTGAAGGAAAATCATCTCCTTGCATCCCAGTACACAACATATAAATAACACATCACACATATAAGGTAAGAGTGTCAGTCCATGATAATGATCCATACAATAACATTAATCATAAGCACTGAGATACTGCATAAAATCATACACCACAAATTCAGATAGCATGAAATAACATCGCATAAAATTTGAATCAATATACAATAATTTTCCACTGAAGTCAATCAAAAACATACAAAAAGAGTCTGATCAAGGAGGGGTACTACATCCTCCCCCCCAAGCCTAGGCTTACTCCTGGAAGCCTAAAATAGAAAAGAATAAAGCTCTCTCATCTTCACTGCATCTTCCCATGTCGTTGAGGTCTCATCACTTGGGTCCCATAGGACCCTTACCTGCTCGATGGTATGACCCCTAAGGGTCAAATTCTGACGTTGAAAAATGCGCATGAGCTCCATAGAAAGTTGTTTGTCCTCAACCTACAAAGCGTTCCAATCAAGAACATGGGTCACATCATGATGATAAGGTCAAAGAACATAAACATGAAAGACATCGTGGATGCAGGATAGACTCGGCGGCAAGGCAAGATGATAGGAAATAGGTCCTATCCTCTCAAGGATCTCAAAAGGGTCTACAAAATGAGGCACCAACTTAGAACCCTTTCCATAACGAGTCAGACTCTTCCATGGATTCACTCTCAATAACACACTGTTGCCAACAGAAAACTGATGATCTACTCTATGGCCATCGACATACTTCTTCTGCCTATCCTAAGCTGCAACCAAATGCCCATGAATCTTCTCAATCTACTACTCCATCTCACGAAGCAAATCCAGTCCTAAATGCACCCTATCCTCCAACTGATCCCAACTCAAAGGAGTATGGCAAGGATGACCATACAAATCCTGGAAGGGAGACATGCCTATAGAGATATGATATCCATTGTTATAAGAAAACTCCACAAGGCAAAGATATTCCTCCCAGCACGACTGCTAGTCCATAACATACATGTGAAGCCTATCCTCCAAAACTTGATTCACACGCTCAGTTTGGCCATCGATCTCTGGATGATAAGTTGAACTGAAGTTCAACTAGTTTCCCAAAGCATGCTAAAGTGAGGTCCACAAGGCTGAAGTAAAGACAAGGTCTCTATCAGAAATGATTTGCCTTGGGATCCCATGCAACCTCACCACATCTTCCAAGAAGACTCGTGCCACCACTGATGTTTTATAAGAAGATCAAATAGGAACAAAATGAGCAAATTTGGTAAATCTATCAACAATGACCATAATGGCATCATGACGATGCAAGGAAATAGTCAACCCCATAATGAAATCCATGGAAATGATATCCCATTTCCAATCCGGTATCAAATTAGGTTGTAAAAGCCATGCAGGGTGTTGATGCTTCACCTTCACCTGCTGACATTCTAAGCACTTTGACACAAAATCGGCAATGTCACATTTCATACTAGCCCAATGATATATCTATCTAAGTATTCTTGCATCTTCTTGACCCCAAGGTGTGTCGAATAAGGTGCACGATGGGCCTTAGTCATGATCAAAATGCAAAGACCCTCCAAAGGAGGTACATAGATCCATCCAAGATGTCAAAGAAGACCATCTAACTCAAGCGTATATCTAGAATATCTATCCTCCAATGGTCTTCCAAACTCTGCCACGGCTCTAACATCCTGATACTAGGTGTCCTAAGGAAGAACTCCAAGAATTCTCTCACTCAAGTCCACACTGAGGGACAAAGCAGAAACCTCATGTCACCTATGGCTCAAAGAATCTACCACTACATTCTCTTTCACCTGAATATAACAAACCTCAAAATCATACACGCAGAGGAATTCCATCCATCTTTGTTGTTAAGCATTCAAGTTCGGCTACGTGAAAATATACTGCAAACTGGGGTGATCACTATGCAGCTCAAACCGATGCCCCAATAGGAAATGTCTCCATCTAACCAATGCATTCAATGCAGCTACCAACTCCAAGTCATGAACTAGATAGTTCAACTCATGATCCTTGAGTTTGCAATACATAGGCAACCACACGTCCATCCTGCATAAGCACTGCACCTATACCTTCTAAAGAGGCATCTATGCACACCATGAATTCTCTGGATGGGTCAGGAACTACCAAAATCGGAGCACTAACAAGGAGTTCCTTCAAGGTATGAAAAGATAATTCGCACTACTCTAACCAAACAAACTTCTTCCCTTTCCTCTGAAGAAAAGTAATCGGATGGCCTAAATGAGAAAATTTATGCACAAAGCGATGGTAATATCCAGCCAAACCCATGAAACTTCGCACCTCAGAAACATTGGTCGGTGCTAGCCAATCAACAATGGCTTGGATCTTAGAAGGATCCATGGATACACCTTCTCCCAAAACTATATGACCAAGATAGCTCACCTCTGACTGGAAGAAATCACACTTTGCCAAATTTGTAAAAATTTGATTCTCCCTCAAGCACTGCAATACCTGATGCAATTGACCCTCATGCTCTTCCATAGATCTAGAATAAATCAATATCTCATCCAAGAACACAAGGACAAAGTGGTCAAGGTAGGTTCAAAAAACCCCATTCATAAGACTCATGAATACTGAAGGTGTGTTTGTCAACCCAAATGGCACCACTGTGAACTCATAGAGACCATAACGAGTACAAAATGTCATCCTATGAATGTCTACATCATGAATGCGCAATTGATTATACCCAGATTTAAGATCTATCTTAGAGAACACCTTGGCTCCCTTTCCCTGAACAAAATGATCATCTATATGAGGCAATGGATATTGATTCCAGATGGTTACCCTATTCAGTTGTCGGTAATCAATGCATAACCAAAGAGAACCATCCTTCTTCTTAATGAAGATAACCGATGAATCCCAAGGAGAAACACTAGGACAAATGAACCCCTTGGCCAACAAATCCTCAACCTCCAACTTCAACTCACTCAACTCCTAAGTAGTCATTGGATATGGTTCTCCCAAAATAGGTTCCACACCAAAAACCAAGTCAATGCGAAAATCTATGTCTCACTTTGGAGGCATACTGAGAATATCCAAAGGAAACACATCAGTATACTCTCGAATAATAGGGTGACCATCAACACCAATTTCTCGGCTCTCTTCCTCATCCACATCCTCAAGAGAAACTACAAAAAGCTGACACCCTTGATGCATGCACTACCTATGTTGCATAGCGGAAATCATGTGTAAGGATATCAATCACTGAACTCCAACGATCCCCACTCTCCTGCCATGGTCATCTAAACACTCTACTATCTTCAAATGACAATCTACATGAGTGTTGTGAGATGATAACCAATCCATCCCCAACACAACTCCATAGGACCCCAAAGGAATGACTCGAAGGTCAACTAAAGTGACAAAGGGTCCTAGGTCCAACTCAAAACTAGGAATGATGGCATCTACAAACACATGCACACTGATAGCCAACTCTACTTGCAACTTATCCACCTCCTTAGCAAACATGAGCCCGCACTCCTCCATAATGGATGAAGAAATAAAAGAATTTGAAGCACTGAAATCAAAAAGTACATAGATAGGAATACCACACAACACACCTATAGTCTCAATCATGGTACTCCGATACTCATCCTAGTAGTCATCCACCACTACAAATACTCTATGTGATCTACCTGCATCCCCCACTATCAGCTCTGATGCGGCTAGCCTCTAGCTACTCATCTGGTGAAGATGCTGAGGGCACTAAACAACTTTATGGCCAAACTGACCATGGGAGAAGCAAGCTCCTCTAACAGGTCCTCTACTCCCAGATGGCCCACTGGATTGTTGAAAGATTTCACCACTAGGGGCCTGAGATGCACCCTAAGAGGACTGCCCTGGAAAGGTCTTCCTATTCTTCTACTAGTTCCTGCTCTTCTAAAACTGAGAGTTGCCACCCTACTAGCCCTAAGACTACTTCAGTCTCAGCAGTTGTTGTTGTTGATGTTGCTGACAACCCTTAGCGGGTGCCTGAGGACCCCTAAGAGGTCCAGTAGTTTGGGAATGATTCCCTCTCCCTCTAGACCCACTGAAAGGATTACTCCCAAGCTAAACTCTAGACTACCTTCCAGGAGCATGACTAAGGTTCTTCTCCACCATCCTAGCTTTCACCACGGCTACCTCTACTGAAGCAGGCTCAAAAACTCTCACTCCTCCACTGATGCAGTCATTAAGACCCCTCAAGAACTACTGAACAAGCATAGCCTCATCATTGCCAATCTAGGCATACTGGTTGAGCTCATAGAACATGTGCTCAAACTAATCAATTGACAACCCAAACTGGAAAAGAGCATAGAACTCGTCTGCTCGTGACTACCTCCACTAGGGTGAGAGAAATCGTGCAATGAATCTCTCCAGAAAGATCTCCCACGACATGGTGTTAATATTCACACTAATCCTCTCCTCCTCTAACTGCCACTAGATAGATGCAAAACTCTCGAGATGCATGATAGTGCATCTCACATTGGTGTTGCTACCATATGGATACATGGCAAAACACCGATCTAAATTGATAAGCCAAGTCTCTACCTTGAGACCGGTACCTTTACCGTCAAAGAAAGGAGGATTGGACCTCATCAAGTCCCTCATGTACCCCATGTTAGTTGGATCCTAGTCCACTAGGACCTCTCTCTCTCTCTCTAGAATCTATTGAAGGGACTCCTCTACCTGGGCATTGATGGGCTGATCCACCTCAGGTTTGGGGCCTAGTCTAGCTAGCACCTCTTGAAACATTTGTCGCAACTCTTCCCTTTTGGTAACCTACTCTCCTGAATGTGGTCCCTCCTGATGAATAGATTGATCTCAATCCACACTTGTATGAGTGGGTGGTGGCAAAGGAATATGGTGGTTGGAACCTTGACCTTGTCCTCCTCCTCTACCTCTAGTGCGGCCACCAACATGGCCACCTCCCTTGGCTTTCCTAGCCATGACCTAACACTACACAAGAGAGAAAAGTTCAGATCAACAGCAAGGAAAGAAGAAAGGAAGACACACCACAAGACCTACACAAAAGGTCAAGGCGAATGGGCTCACTAAAAACCTAGAGTACCCAGTGTTGAAACATGGGCTCTGATACCAAATGCAATGCCCCGCCAGGAAACCAAAGGAAAACCCACAACAATGGTGAAATAATTTTATTTTTTTTAGTATAAACATAATAGTTTCATTAAAGACAACATGCACAATAACACAAGCAGAAGACTTACACCAGAATTCCTTAAGGGTTACCAACGAAGAATTAAAACCAAAAGATAAATTCCACAATTAAGGTTAATCCAAGAATCCATCATTAACTCAATGATCACAAGAAGCCATAGGCAATAATAGATTACACTATTGAAAGATTGAAAGGATACAATATAATTTCTCTTCAATAAGAATGTACACATAACATAAAGTAAACTAATAAACAACGCCCCAATCTTAGGGTTACATTGTTCTTCCAATACATGGTTTCTCAATATACATATAAAGATACAACTTAACCAAATACAAGGCTACATAAGATCATGATACAATGACCACATAGGTCTCCAAATAACAATAAGCTCCAACATGAGATAGAGCATGAGCCACAAACCACATAAACACTTGCGAAGCCAGTCCTCACATGAAGGTACAAACAAGAACATCCGATGGGAAGTTGCACTACCACCCAACCATGTAATTCCTAAAATGGAATCACCCCACCATGCTAGGAGATATTTGAGGCCCCTCAAGCAAGAAAAATCATGACATGGTCGACAAAACAATACTACTCCATGATAGCACCAAATGACTCCACAATAATCTAGGTGACTCAACATCACAAACACACCAGTGAACCGACATCACAACCACAAGTGAACCTCAAGAGAGAGTGCCATCAAATATCTTATTGATGTAGAGCCCTCCTTGTTACCTATCAAACACCTCCAAATGTATAACAATAACCCCCTAGCACGTGAATGGGATCCTATCAAGGCAAGGCTCTACAACTTAGTACAATCTTCTCACCATTTCCAAAGCTCTTGCTTACTCAATTAGGGGTATCTTGCTACAACACACTCCATAATACCTCCAAGGGTTACAAATCATTTTCACACTAGTTTTGGGTCATACAAGACTCCCTAAGTTCAGACAAAGCACCAGTGGCAAGAATACATGCTCATTCCATAAGAAACTCACCCAAGCCTAGTTGCTTGTAGCCCTATTTAGCGAGTAAAGAGACCTTAAGTTCAGATTTTCCCAAACACCTTAGGAAAAAAATTATGGATTAAAACACCCTTTTTTAAATTATACAAGTGCCCAAAAGGAATGGTCAAGGTCTGGAAAATAAAGGTCTTTTCCGGTAGGAATTTGACTGTCCTAAAAAGGTTAATTAGGCCTCTTTTGTGAAGCAACTATGCTTACATGAATGAACCATTGGGTTATGATCCCATGGGAATGTTGGGAAACATAAATCAATAGGGATTCCAAGGTTACACACCTAGAAGAATCACCACTTGTATACAAGGTACTTTTGTTTGTTCAAGGTCTAGGTGGCCACATAGAGATGTCTACCTAGAGTCATTTCAAACACTTCTCTCCCTTACTCCTCCTGCAAAAAACTCTTGGAAATATAAAATAAATTTACCATACTTTCCTTTCAATGAATCCCATGAGCCTCAGATTGGTGAAATGGAAGATATGGCCATGAAGGACGAAAAACCCAAGGTAAACCCTGGTTTTTCAAGCACCTACAACAAAACATCAATATCAGGAGTAACACACACAATAAAGACTTCGAATAAAAACAAAAACAGATTTAACTCTCCTCTCAAATAAATTCACATCATTGGGAATGGATCCCAATCCATACAGAACCGTATCACAGACCAAAACTCCATAATTGCAGGAAAAACTTGGATTTTTATTAGTTTATTTGCATCAAAACTCTTCTTCATAAAATCACTCTCTTGGAAATTGGATCCTCAAGGTGTATAAACCATTCCTCAACTACTCTCAACTAAAAATCAAGAGGTTAGAGCCATTGGAGAAGTTTCAAATTACAAAAATGCAAAAAGTGCATAAAAGTTGATGACAACTTTTGCAAAAGTTGTCAAAATGTCATCTTTCACCTCCTAATGTCTTAGGTCAAATTCAACCCCTCCTAAAACATCTTAAAATAATTAAAACCAACACATTGGATCCCCTATTGTCCAAAAGTCCTAATTGGCTCATAGAAATACCAAAATAGGAGTTTGGCTCACAAGATGGGGTTCATAATTACAAACATATAATGCATGATTGAAAACCTATATAAAACATCCTAAAGACATTCTTAATACCTTATCCTCCCTTATCAGAGCCTTAATTTTCATCTTGAAGAGTTTTATGAGGTGCTCCTACACCATACTCCCCAAAAGAAGAAATCTCAAGTCCACTTGAGATGAGAGTCTACAGGTCTACACCATGATCTTTGATTTGTTGCTCTGTCATCCAGATTGCTTTAGTATTAGGTTGTCCTTTCCAAGCCACAAAATACTTTATGTAAACTTTAATCTTGGTTCTCTTGGCAACCTCAGTATCTAGAACCTTATGCAACTTTGGTGGTTCATGTTTGGGAATGTCATCATCAACAATATCCAGCATTGTGTCTTTGCCTGCATCAACACTACACTTATAAAGAGTTAAGTCACAAACATTAAAAATAGATGACAAACCAAGATCAAATGGTAGTTGAAGTTCATAGGCATTTGAACCACATTTCTTCATGAATTGGTAGGGTCCAATCTTTCTTTGCATTAGCTTTGTGTATCCTCCTTTTGGAAGTCTTTCCTTTTTCAAGTGAACCCCACCAAGTCTCCTACATCAAACTAAACATCTCTCTTCTTTTTGTCAGAATGAGCTTTATATCTCTCTACAAATTATTTAAGATGAGTCTTCACTTGGTCATGGATCTCTTGTACGGCAGTAGCAAAGGTTTCTCCATCTGCACTAATGGGTTCTCCATGAGGTATCTCTCTCAACTCCAACACACCCCTGGAGTGGATGCCATAGAAAATTTAAAAAGGTGACTTACTAGTACTCATATTCACTGTATCATTATAGGAGAATTCTACCTGAGACAATATACTATCCCACCTTTCTCCATGTTGTCTAGTCAAACACCTTAAGAGAACCCCTAGTGATTTGTTTACAACTTTAGTTTGACCATATGTTTGAGGATGGTAGGCTAAAGAGAAGGATAAATTTGTACCAAGATTCTTCCAAAGGGTCCTCCAAAAGTTACCAATAAATTTTACATCCCTATTAGAGACTATAGTTGAAGGCAAGCCATGTATCCAGACAATTTCCTTAAAGAACAAATCTGCTACATAAGAAGAATCACAAGTTGTTTTGCATGGAAAGAAATGTGTCATCTTACTGAACCTATCCACCACTACAAAAATACTATCATTTCCTTTCTTTGTCCTAGGCAATCCTAAAACAAAATCCAGACTTATGCTTTCCCATGGTCTTGAAGGTATGGGTAAAGGCTGGTATAAACCGGCATTGGTGGACTTTCCTTTTGCCTTTTGGCAGATCACATATGTCTCCACAAATCTTCTGACGTCTGCCTGTAGTTTGGGCCAAAAATGGTGTCTTTTTACCAAATCTAATGTCTTGTCAAGACCAAAATGTCCTGCCATTTCTCCACAATGTTTTTCCTTAATGATATTCATTGTCATAAAGCATTTGGGTATGCAGAATTGTGCACCTTTAAACAACAATCCATTTTGAATCAAAAATTTAGAATAGTCAACATGAAACTGGTCATCAAATGAAGTACATACCTTGTAGGCCTCTCCAAAATATTCATCATCCTCATACATGGTTTTCAAAGAGTTTATTCCAACACTCTCCAAATGAATTTGATTTGCAGGTAGAACTCTTCTCCTCAAAGCATCTGCCACCTTATTCTTGACTCCTTTCTTGTGCTTAAGAATGAAAGTGAAAGCTTGTAGGGTCTCTACCCATTTCATGTGTCGATGATTCAACTTTCTAGACTTTTTATGAAACTAAGGGCCTGATTGTCTGTGAAAACTATGAATTATTTTGGTAGCAAGTAATGTCTCCATTTTTTCAAGTATTGGACTAGAGCATATATCTCTAGGTCATAAGATGAATATCTCCTCTTTGCCTCATTCAACTTCACACTGAGGAAAGAAATAGGTCTTCCTTCTTGACTGAGCACTTCTCCAATGGCCATATGACTAGCATCACATTCTACTTGAAAGATCTTGTTGAAGTCAGGTAGGGAAAGGACCGGTTGTTCTGCAACTTTTCTTTTCAATTTTTGAAAAGAGTTATCTACTTCTTTTGTCCAACTAAACCTGCACTTTTGTCCTCCCTTTATTTTATCAAGCATAGGGGCACAAATATGACTAAATCCTCTTATAAACTTCCTATAGAAGGTAGATAAGCCATGGAAACTCCTAACATCATTCATTGTCCTAGGTGTAGGCCAAGACAATATGGCACTCACCTTTTCTTGTTCTCCTTTGGTTTGACTAAAAACTACAATGTCATCTAGGTAGACTATAACAAAATTCTCTATGAAATCCCTCAAGACATCATTCATTAACCTCATAAAGGTACTAGGTGCATTGGATAAGCCAAAGGGCATGACTTTACACTCATATAACCCCTCATTTGTTTTAAAGGCTGTCTTCCATTCATCTCCCGACCTAATCCTAATTTGATGATAGCCACTTTTTAAATGATTTTTTGTAAAATATCTAGCACCCACCGAACAATCTAACAAATCTTCAATCCTTGGCATGGGAAACCTATACCTGATAGTAATCTTGTTGATATCTCTTGAATCAGTGCAAAGCCTCCAAGTGCCTTCCTTTTTGGGTGCCAAGATTGCAGGGATTGCACATGGGCTCAAACTTTTCCCAACCAATCCAGATTCCAACAATCCTTCCACCTATTTTGCCATCTCAACATTTTGATCTGGTATGAGCTTGTATGTTCATTTATTAGGAAATGTGGATCCAGGTATAAGGTCTATACAATGGTTTATGTCCCTCATGGGAGGTAGTGTCCTTGGCATGCCATCAGAGATGACACCCTTGTATTTGTCTAGTAGTTGTTGCACTGCAGGGTTAATCAATCTCAATTTGTCCTCTTTCTTATCCTCAGACCTCTCCACCTTTGTTAATGTTGGAATGCAGATAAGGGCATAATAGACCATGCCTTCATTTTCCATGTTTTTCATGAATTGCTACCCTCCTCATATCAACACCTTGGCTTCCTTTTGTTTGGTCTCCTCCTTACCCTCCATTAAAGGTAGCAACTCAATCACCTTACCATCCTTGGTAATGGAATATGTATTCCTAGCACCATCATGTTGTGCCTTTAAATCAAACTGCCATGGTCTCCCAAATAGGAGATGGCAAGCATCCATCTTTGCAATGTCAAACATCAACCTATCTCTATAAGTTCCAATCTGAAATTCCACCCAAGCTTGCTCTTCCACAATAGCTTGTTGTCCTTGTGTTAGCCATGAGACCTTGTAGGGGCAAGGGTGAGGTAGTCTCCTCAACTTCAGTTTCTCCACCATCTCTAGAGACACAATGTTCTTAGTTGAAACAAAATCTATTAGGCCCTTGCAGACCTTTCCACCTTCTTTGCAAGTGGTCTTGAATAGAGATTTCCTTTGTGGGGGTTCTCTATCAGACATCTTCATAGTGGTTACTACTCTTTTTATCATCAAGGCTTCACCTCTTTCTGTGTTTCCATAACTGTTAGGGGTATTGACACTTTGGTATGTGTTTACACTTGCAACACTTTGGCAGTCAGCCTCTAAAATCAAGTTACTTCTTCTTTTTCCTATGGAACTAGTAGGTTTCTCCGGGCATCTATTAGCCATGTGTCCTTCTTGATTGCAGTTATAACATCTGATTGGACCTCTACCTTGAGATCTCCCTCTAAATGGTGCTCTTATTCCTCTAAAGTTACCTCTCTAGTTGTATCCTCCATTGTTATTGGAACTGCTCTCTCCTTTAGTGCCTTCTTGACTAGTTTCACTTTGATTTCCCAAGCCATTTCCTTTGCTTCCAGAAATATTTCTTCCACCCCTCTGCTATCTTTCTCTTCCATTATTATTCTGCTCTTGTCTCCTTTCAATCTTCTCTTCCACCTTGATAGCAAGTTGATGGCATCTACCAATGGTATCCAGGCTAAGAAGGTTCAATTCTTCTTGAATGTTGTACCTTAATCCATTCAGGTATCGAGCAACTTTCTCACTCTCTTCCTCTCTTTTTTTTGACTTTCTGCATAGCCTTCGGAACTCCTTTGTATATGAGTTCACATCCATCTCTTTCTACTTCATATTTTGTGTTCTCTTATGGAGTTGTATTTCATATTCTTTGGGTACATAGGCCTCTTTGATTAAGGCAACCATCCTCTTCCAAGAAACAATGTTTGGCTTATTGTCCTTCTCTCTTTCCTCTTGGACAAAGTTCCACCAAGTTAGGGCTACTCCCTTCAACTTGGACTTAGCAATCTTCACCTTCTGGTGTCCTAGAATGTCTTCACACTCAAAGAAACTAGACAGGGAGTCTATCCAATCCATCACAACATTTGGTTCCCTCTTCCCATTGAAATTTGGCAAATCAATCTTCTGCTCAATGATTCTCCTCTCCATGGATTTGAGGGCATTAAGGAAGTGCCTCTGGTCAGGAGGAATTGCCTCTTTCTCTAGCATAGGGATCTCATCCTCATACCCTTCATCACAACTACCAATGCCTCCATCTTCCTTCCCATCTACTCTACCTCTCAACCTCTCTTGCTCCCTCTGCATTGCCTTACAAGTAGTGGCCTACTCTCTTACAATCTTTGCTAATTCCATGTTGGTGATTGGTCCTCTAGGGACCTCTTCTTCTTGTCCCTCTTACATCTCTCAATTTTCTATCTCCTTACCAGATCCGTTACTAGCTCTAATACCACTTGATGCAGAGCCCTCCTTGTTACCTGCCAAACACCTCCAAATGTATGACACTAACCCCCTAGCACATGAATGGGATCCTATCAAGGCAAGTCTCTACAACTTAGTACAATCTTCTCACCATTTCCAAAGCTCTTACTTACTCAATTAGGGGTATCTTGATACAACAAACTCCATGATACCTCCAAGGGTTACAAATCATTTTCACACCGGTTTTGGGTCATACAAGACTCCCTAAGTTCAAACAAAGCACCGATGGCAAGAATACATGCTCATTCCTTAAGAAACTCACCCAATCAAGCCTAGTTGCTTGTAGCCCTATTTAGTGGGTAAAGGGACCTTAAGTTCAGATTTTTCCAAACACCTTAGTAAAAAAATTATGGATTCAAACACCCTTTTGGAAGTTATACAAGTCCCTAAAAGGAAGGGTCAAGTTCTAGAAAATAAAGGTCTTTGCTGGTAGGAATTTGATTGTCCTAAAAGGGCTAATTAGGCCTCTTTTGTGAAGCAACTATGCTTAGATGAATGAACTAGTGGGTTATGATCCCATTGGACTTTTTGGAAACATAAATCAATAGGTATTCTAAGGTTACATGCCTGGAAGCATCACCACTTGCATACAAGGTACTTTTGTTTGTTCAAGGTCTAGGTAGCCACATAGAGATGTCTACCTAGGGTCGCTTCAAACACTTCTCTCCCTTGCTCCTGCAAAACACTCTTGGAAATCTAAAATAAATTGACCATACTTTCCTTTCACCAAATCCCATGATCCTCAGATTGGTGAAATGCAAGATATGGCCATGAAGGAGTAGAAACCCAAGGTAAACCCTGGTTTTCCAGGCACCTACAACAACACTTGAATATCAAGAGAAACACACATAATCAAGACTTAAAATCAAAACCAAAATAGAGTTAACTCTCCTCTCAAATCAATTCACATCATTGGGAATGGATCCCAATCTATACAGAACCATATCACGGACCAAAACTCCAGAATTGCAAGAAAAACTTAGATTTGTATTAGTTTGTTTGCATCAAAACTCTTCTCTATACAATCACTCTATTGGAAATTGGATCCTCGGGGTGTAAAAACCATTCCTCAACTACTCTCAACTGAACATCAAGAGGTTAGAGCCGTAAGAGAAGTTTCAAATTACAAAAATGCAAAAAGCGCATAAAAGTTCCTCATGACAACTTTTGCAAAAGTTATCAAAATGTCATCTTTCACCTCCTAATTCCTTGGGTCAAGTTAAACCCCTCCTAAAAAATCTTAAAACACTTAAAACCAACACATTGGATCCCCTATTGTCCAAAAGTCCTAATTGGCTCATAGAAATTCCAAAATAGGAATTTGGCTCATAAGATGGGGTTCATTATTACAAACATATAATGCATGATTGAAAACCTATATAAAACATCCAAAGACATTGTTAATGCCTTATCCTCCCTTATCAGAGTTTGAATTGTCATCTTGAAGGGTTTGATGAGGTGCTCCTACACCATACTCCCCGGAAGAAGAAATCTCAAGTCCACTTGAGATTAGAGTCTATAGGTTTGCACCATGATCTTTGATCTATTGCTCTATCATCCAGATTGCTTTAGTATCAGGTTGTCCTTTCCAAGCTACCAAATACTCCATGTAAACTTTACTCCTGGTTTGCTTAGCAACCTTAGTATCTAGAACCTTATGCAACTTTAGTGGTTCATGTTTGGGAATGTCATCATCACTAATATCCTACATTGTGTCTTCACCTGCATCAACACTACACTTATAAAGAGTTAAGTCATGAACATTAAAAATAGGTGACAAAGAAAGATTAGATGGTAGTTGAATTTCATAGGCATTTGAACCACATTTCTTAAAGATTTGGTAGGGGCCAATCTTTCTTTGCATCAGCTTTGTGTATCTTCCTTTTGGAAGTCTTTCCTTTTGTAAGTCAACCCACACCAAGTCTCCTACATCAAGCGAACATCTCTCTTTTTTTTGTCAGCATGAGCCTTATATCTCTCTGTAGATTGTTGAATATGAGTCTTCACTTGGTCATGGATCTCTTGTATGGCAATAGCAAAGGTTTCTCCATCTGCACTAAGGGGTTCTCCTTGAGGTATCTCTCTCAACTCTAGCACACCCCTCGGGTGGATGCCATAGACAATCTAAAAAGGTGTCTTACCGATACTCCTATTCATTGTATCATTATAGGAGAATTATGCTTAAGACAATATAATATCCCACCTTTCTCCATGTTGTCTAGTCAAACACCTTAAGAGATTTCCTAGTAATAAGTTTACAACTTCAGTTTGACCATTTTTTGGGGGATGGTAGGATGAGGAGAAGGATAAATTTATACCAAGATTCTTCTAAAGGGTCCTCCAAAAGTGACCAATAAATTTTTCATCCCTATCAGATAATATGGTTAAAAGCAAGTCATATATCCAGACAATCTCCTTAAAGAATAAATCTGCTACATAAGAAGCATCACAAGTTGTTTTGCATGGAAAGAAATGTACCATCTTACTAAACCTATCCACCACTACAAAAATACTATCATGTCCTTTCTTTTTCCTAGGCAATCCTAAAACAAAATCCATACTTATGCTTTCCCATGGTCTTGAAGGTATGGGTAAAGGCTGGTATAAACTTGCATTGGTGGACTTTCCTTTTGCCTTTTGGCAGATCACACATGTCTCCACAAATCTCCTGACATCTACCTGTATTTTGGGCCAAAAATAGTGTCTTTTTACCAAATTTATTGTCTTGTCAAGACCAAAATGTCCTTCCATTGCTCCACAATGTTTTTCCTTAATGATATTCATTCTCATAGAGCATTTGGGTATGCAGAATTGTGCACCTTTAAACAACAATCCATTTTGAATCAAAAATTCAGAATACTCAACATAAAAACATTCATCAAATGAAGTACATACCTTGTAGGCCTCTCCAAAATCTTCATCATCCTCATACATGGTTTTCAAAGAGTTTATTCCAAAACTCTCCAATTGAATTTGATTTGCAGTTAGGACTCTTCTACTCAAAGCATCTGCCACCTTATTCTTGACTCCTTTCTTGTGCTTAAGAATGAAAGTGAAAGCTTGTAGGGTCTCTACCCATTTCATGTGTCGATGATTCAACTTTTCTTGACTGTTTATGAAAGTAAGGACCTAATTGTGTTGGCATTTTGATGTTGTTTTGATTGTCATTGATGGACACTCACTTTTTGATTACTCGCATCTTCAACAAGTTTGAAACCCTTAATCGGGTAGGCCCAGCAAAGCCTCTGTAAATCCTCTAACAAGGTGGTTCACAACTATGGATCTGAAATCCTTTAACAAGGTAGTCTTTAAAGGACTTATCTCCAAACAAAGATCTAGATTCCTAATAGGATCTATTCTGGTGAAGAACATTGTATGACCTTAACCAGTCTGGTTTCTATTCTGTGGATAGTTACTTGTGAGTTTCTACTCTTCGTGATTTTTCCCATTTGGGTTTCCACGTCAAATATCTTATGTTATGGTGATTGTGGTTTTAAGGGTGAATGCTTTATTTCCTATTTGGTTTGCATTTATCTTAATCGATTTATTAGTGAATCTATTATACCGGTTATCTGCTAAACTGTTTAAGAGTTTGAGTTCAGTATTTTTTTGGTATACTAACTCACCCCCCCCCCTCTTAGTATTCATCAATTGCTATCAGAGCCAACCTTTCTATAAGTCTAACCACTTGGATAGAAATATGTGGGAATACACTGTGAGGGAACTTACTCATCATCTCACTCAGACTGAGAGAGCCTATGATGAACTCAAAGTCAAGTATAAAGCCTCTTTGGCCAAGAGAAGAGAGCATGTTGAAGAAGTTGATGAATTGAATGAATCTAAAGCCAACCTGAGAAAGGAGTTGGAAGGAATAACTATCAGAATGTGTCAAGAGCTTGAGAACTGAAGGAAAGCTGAAGATCTGGTAAAAGACAAAGATCATGAGATCTCCAAGCTGAAGAAAGAAATCAGTGCCCTTGCCACTCATCTCCAAGAGAGTAAAGTGGAAAAAGATGAAATGTAAGGTGAACTAAACATGGCTATTTCTGAGAATTTAACCTTGATGGAATCTAATGCTGCTATTTCCAAGGAACTTACTGAGTCAAAGGACATACTTGCCAAATTCAATCAGAGTACTGCTAAGCTAGAGAAAAAGCTAGAATCGGCAAAACTGATAAAGAATACCACTAGACTTGGTCTCTCTGGGTATGAGGAAGGTGAAACCTCTGGAACAAAAGCTGAAGCATCAAAGAAGCAACCAACACCCAAGGATAAAGGTAAGAAAAATTTTGAACCTGTTTGCTTCAATTGTCTCAAGGAAGACATACTGCTAATGTGTGTAGAAGCAAGGCCTACAATAATTTTCTTTATTTTTTAAACAATAAGTCTAAATCCAATAGATTAAATGGAAACTTTTATGCATGCAACAAGTTTGGGCATAGAGAATTTGAATGCAGGTCTATTTTGCACAACACTGGGAGATACCCTCCAAGGACTCAAGGAGTTATCTTGAAACCCTCTGTGAACTAGAATCTCAATCGGTATAATACCTATGACCATCAGTCAGGTGGCAACTAGTTGGAGAGCAACCTATTTGATCTATCCTCGTAGTGGTCACACTGATGCAACATGCAAAAGGAAGAATGGTAGTATGAATAATGGACCATGGAGAACACCCGAAATGGTATGCTATCATTGCAACAAACTGGGGCACATTGCCAGAACCTGTAGAATGAGAAAGAACTAATCGAATGATATACCAATCACTCTAGAAGGGAAGATTGATGTTGAAACCGTTCAAGCAGGAATGAATAAAACTTGGAAAAAGAAACCTAAAGAAGTGTCACAGGATGAATCAGTTTTTGCACCTAGTGTGGAAGTCTCTGAACTAGCAAACTGAGCTTCAAAAAAGCTTAGGGGGAGCATATCGGTGAAATATTTGAACCCCTGGTTTATATCGGTAAACACCTTAACCAGTATACCTTACCTATCAATCGACAAAAGACTTGAAATGGTAAAAGGCAAAATTAGGGTTTGTACCCTAGCGATGATGCATTTATTATGGTAGGTGAAAGATTGTTTAAAAGAGATTTTTGTTGTCATTTTCACTTATCAGTTTGCGAAAGAAGAACTTTCAAAGAGCAGAGCGACAAAGAGCGATTCACCTAGCAATTCAAAGTGAGTCCAAAAGTCTTGCAGAGGAATCCAGTAGACTTTCAATCTATCGGTGAAGAACACTAAGAAGTGTTCCAAGCAACCAAAGTGGTGTGTTGTGAGCGACATTGGCAAACCCTAAATTTTGAATTGTGAAGGTATTTCTCAAAATTTTTGTTTATCATTTAATCATGGCTTCCACATTGCACTCTAGTTCTAGTGTACCTGTGGATTCAACCGAGTTTCTTCAAAAGAAAATGAAATACAATGCCCTATGCCAGATACCCATTGGAGTTATTATCGAGGAAGACATTTCAGGATATATAGATTGTAAACTAGAAGACCTAGGATCCATAGTGATTCATTCTCAGCTAGGTCTGTTTTGTGGGGATGACAAGAAAATCAAACCTAAATATAGCATCCTAGAGAGGAAGAAACTGCACAATGTGGTTTATTTTCTAGAAGAGTTCACTGAAGATCACATCTGCATCATCCTGAGTAGAGTGCACGGTGATAAAATGTATCTCAAGTAGATGCATGACATCACACCAGAAGCAATTCATGTCATCATTGGTTTCTGTAACATTAGAGAGGTGCCAACTCTAAGGAAGGTCACCAAGACTGAAATGACTAAGCTCACCGGTTCTCTGAGGGACCAATGGGTGATGACCATCAACACCATCAAAGATGATTTGGTTAAGTATGTCTGCATGGTGATTGGCTACTGGATGTTTTATGCTAGCAGAATTAACTCTGTCCCTATTGCTGTAGTGAATGTCGCCTACAGAATGATTAAGGAAGATGCCTCATTTGATTTGCGTACCTATTTGCAGAAGTAATTGCTACTAAACCTAAAGTCCATTAAATAGGATAATGCTTTAAGGTTCAGGTTTGGACAACTTCTGGTCAGCCTATTCTTTTACTTTCAAGGTTATTTCCCTAGAATAGGTGATGTGCAATGGTTTGATGACTTACCGATCTCCAAACAAATCAAGGAAAGTCTTCAAGTAGTGGGAACTTCACATCCTGAGGTTCTGAATAAATACTTCGATGAATTCAAGAAGAAAATGAGCCAAAGGATGAGGATATCTAGAGATATTGTAAAGAAATATGAAGATGACATCTGCCTCAGCATAAAGGTAGATGAATGCATAATGGAAGTAGTGGAACCAAGATAGGAAGTAGTTGAACCAATGGGGTATGAAGTGATGTATGATATGTTGATCGGGTATGCCTCTACCCTGTTTGCCTCACCACTAGATGCTAAGAAAAAGAGAATTGGCACCTACTTAGAGAGGGTAACACTGGTTGAAGATCCTACATAGAAAAAGGGCAAGGCAGTGCCATCGATATCGGCACCAGTTACCTTAGCCAGTCCAAAAGTCACCAAGTGGTCACCTACCAAGAAGAAACCTGAGATTTCTCTCGCTAAAGTATTCAAGAGGAAGCAGAAAACCAAAACCAGCTCACCGGAGTCAGAGGATACTGAACCAAAAATTCAACCTAAGAAGACAAGACAATCAAGCAAGAAGGCAAAATCTACCAATAGTGCACCTGCAACTTTAGCACTGGTAAACATAGATATTTCCTCCTATAAGCCTATGACACATTGTCAGAGGACAATCAAGAACATTAGGAGAAAAATTCTTAATGATTTAAAAGAGCATTTTGATGATTTTAATGATAATGAGAAAGATGAAGTAGAACAAGAGGTTATTAGATATTTGTGTGTCAATGACTGGTTGCCATCTAAAATCAGATCAGTCACACCAGATTCTTTATACAATTCTTTAGATAAAAAAATGGTGCATTTCCATTGAAAAGGAATAGGAAATAAGGGAGAGAGTCTTTGCACAATACTTTCTTGATGCCTCTAATTCTGAATTATTTGAGATAATGGATAAGAACAAAGGCCTCTTCTTCATGAGAAGAAGAAGAATTAGGCTACTGGAAGGTAAAGCTTCTGAAGTGGATAAGGATAAACATTTGCATGCCAAAGTTGTTGTCCGATTACACCAAGTGTCTAAGGCCAATCTAAAGGCTAAACAAGCACCTGATCTAACATCGGGCAAACTGGATGAAGCATTTGAATGTGAAGGGGAAAGAGTGACAGAGCAAAATGATCCCATTTATGTGGATGCATTAGATGTTGAGGTTGTCACTATGGACACAGAGAAGGATAAATAGGACAAAGAAAAAGTAGAGAAAGAGAAACAGGACAAGGAAAAAGCTGAAAAAGAGAAGCAGGACAAAGAACAAATGAAGAAAGAGCTAGCAGAAAAAGCAAAGAAAGAGGAAGACAAGAGGAAAGAGGAAGAGAAAAATAAAGAGGAAGACATGAGGAAAGAGGAAGAGAAAAAGAAAGAGGAAGAGAAAAGGAAAGAGGAAGAGAAAAAGAAAGAGGAGGAGAAGAGGAAACAAGAAGAAGAGAAGAGAAAAGAAGAGGAGAAGAGGAAATAAGAGGAGAAAAAGAAGGAGGAAGAAAAGAAAAAGCGGGAAGAAGACAAGAAGAAAGAAGAACTGAAGAAGAAATGAGAAGAGGAACAAAAGAAGAAAGAAGATGAAAAGAAAAGAGTGAGAGAGGAGAAGGAAGCAGAGAAAACCAAACAAGCAGAGACTCCCAAGGCAATCGGTGGTCAAGCCAAACCGGTTGACACCACCAATCCGATTGACCTTCAATCAACAAATGAGTCTGAGCTACTGTGAGGCATCAAACTAGCATAAGAAAGACTAGAAGATTTGTGGAGGAAGAAGGAAAGGGATGTCATATAAATTGTGGTTGACACCCTTACCAGTTTGATTCTTGATACTAACCTCCCTAGTACCTATTCCTCTTTGTCCAAGCCAAAACTCCTTTGTACTATAGTAGAGGACCAAGTACAATGCTTGGAAGATATTGCTGCAACCACTACGAAGAAGAATCATGAAAAGGCACTCAACACTACCTTAGTCAAGAAACTAAATGAGCTTTGATCACAACTCCTAAAGTAGCAGAAGGATATCAAGGGTGCTATGGATGAGGGCAAATTACTATTGAGTAAAATCTGCCAACCCCATCTATTTTTTGATGATGTGCTTAAGTAGAAAGATAAACTCCAATCGGAGTTCCAGGTATACATCAGCACCTTCAAGATGTCATATGATTCATTTACTACATATGGACAAATGGTTCATCATTATCAGCTGCAGACTGCTAGGGTGGAATCAGAAATCTACAACTGGACAAAAGATTTGCAAGAGCTTCAACTAGTCTTATTACCCAGACTGCAAATTCTTCGAAAATGTTTTCTCAATCTGGAAGCCATCACGGTAACTCAAGAGATGAGTACCATTCATTCTATGGAAGAACTAGTATTCTAGATGCAGACATAAACTGAGGTTGCTACCTCATTACTTGAGTTATGGACATTGGCCATGAAAACTTTTATGTAGGATTTTAAATCTATTTTTGATAAGTTTTATTCCTTATTGTCATAAACAATTACTATATTTTTATATATAAGGAAACAGGGGTTATTCTGCATTAATTTGTCATTGTTGGCAAAGGGGGAGTAGTATTTAAAATTTTGGTGAATGTTACCATTTAATGTATACTTTCATGTTACCACTTTGGGGGAATAGTATACATAGTAATTTCTGTAAAAGGGATAGTGTATATGCTTAGGGGGAGTAATTTTGATTATGGCATATTTTTGTTGTAAAAACACTTAGATGTCAAAATTTTCCTAAGTGTTGCCATCAATGCCAAAGGGGGAGGTTGTTGGAATTTTGATGATGTTTTGATTGTCATTGATATAGACACACTTTCTTGATGTATGAGTTATGCTCAACCGGTAATTGTTCCAACCAATATTATGTATTATAGTCTTTAGACTATCGGTGTTTTGTAGAAGATGTTTACCGGTCACAAATTGATTGAAGACCTCAAGCGGTATGGAGAACCCAAGTGGTATGATGACCTCAAGAGGTTCGAGGATCTCAAGCAATACAAAGGAACAAAGCGGTAGTTAACATTTTCCAGACTTCATTTTTGACAACCGGTAATTGGTATATTGTATGAACCAGTATTACTCTGTGATGAGTTACCAACCAGTATTTCTGTAATGAGTTATCATCCACTGCCACTTTGGCGGTGATTTTGTGTCGTGTTACCAAATGTGTCTAGATGCACTAAACCTAGGAACTTGTAGTTTAATCCAATTGGACCGACATGAAATCAGTTTCCTTTATAAGGACATCATGCCTAGGGTTTGTATGTGTGATATTTTGCCAAGATCAAGGGCACAATGAAAAGTATTAAAATAGAAACAAAAGAATGACAAGAACAAAGTGTATTCTCATCAATATGAAAATGAACAACTAGATTCCCAATACAATGAATATAATATTCCACAAGAGGTGGATGACCCACCGAATGTGGAGTGTAACAACAAAACAAGACCACAAAAGGTGGAATTTCTCCTGCAAGCTATATCCCTATGTGCACACTTCCCTAAGTGTCTCAAATCCAAACTACGAAGAAATGCATTATCCTAAGTTAACTTAAGTAAAGTGTAATAATATCCATAATGAATATTTATTTACACCAACACCCCCCCTTAAGTGCAACTTAGGGGAATGAAGACTCAAGTCAACAATGCAAGATGGGTCCCGGCTACTAGGCCATGATAGGTACCCATGTACAATATGCAAATGCAAGCAAAACCATGCAATGCAATCTCTCACAAATGGAGAAAAGGAGAAAACCCAGTGGGAAAAAACTCCCCCCCAAAAGAGAGATGAAAGTACAAAAGACTCTCAAAGAAGAAGGACAAAACCTCAAAGAGGAAAAAGTCCCCCCCATAACAGAGGAAGGAGAAGTCAGTTGACCCCCCCTAATGACACATCCCGCACCCCAAGAGAGCTCGCAACTGCTGGAACTTACTCTCGATGAAAGGTTTGGTGAAAATGTCTACAACCTGCTCCACTATAGGACAATATTGCAAATCAATGACCTACTCCTGAATCAACTCTCAGATATAGTGCATAGGGATCTCGATGTGTTTGGTCCGCTGATGCTGGACTGGGTTCTTTGAGATAGCAATAGCACTCTAATTGTCACAATGTAGAACTGTCGGTCATGGAGTGGTGAGCCCAAACTCTATGGGAATCTGTTGAAGCCAAATGGTCTCAGTCGCTACATTAATAGCACCTCGATACTCAGCCTCAGTCGAAGAAAGAGCAATAGCATGCTGCTTCTTGCTCTACCAACAAATGGGGCCTGAACTAAGGTGAAAACTATAACTAGAAGTAGACTTACGATCATCAAGATCACCAACCCAATCAGAGTCTATGTAACCAACCAAGCGAAGTCCTGTGCTTGTTGCATAGTGAATCCCATAGTGATGTGTACCCTGTATGTAATGAAGGATGCGTTTGGCAGCTTTCCAATGAAGCTCATGTGGTTCCTGCATGAAGTGGGAAACCATGCCAACTGCAAATGAAATATCAGGGCGTGTATGGGTCAAGTAGATGAGACTACCCACAAGCTGACGATTTAAAGTGGCATCAACTGGTGGAGAAGAACACTGAGCCTCAAGATTGACTCCGGAAAGAAAGGGAGTCAGTGCAGGTTTACAATTACCCATATGAAAGCATGCAAGTAGATCAAGAGCATACTTGGGCTGTGATAGTGTAATCCCGGAAGGTGACTATGAAATCTCTATCCCGAAAAAGTAGTACAAAAGACCCAAGTCAGTCATAGAAAATCTGTCATGCAAAGTAGATTTGACCCTGCTAATGATGGATGTGGTACTCCTTGTAGTGATCAAATCATCAACATAGAGCACAAGGATCAAGTGAGAGTCATCCTGTTGTAAAATATAGACATTCGGATTAGAATGACACTTGGTGAACCCTGCTGAGAGAAGAAAGGAATCCATCTTGGCATACCAAGCCCTGGGGGCCTACATAAGGCCATAGAGAGATTTCCTTAGTTTGCAAACCAAGGAAGTATCTTGGATGAAACCCTACGGCTGCTCCATATAAATCTCCTCATCAAGGTCACCATGAAGAAAAGCACTCTTCACATCCATCTGATGTACAATCCAACCATGAGCTACAACAATAGCAACTGTCAAGTGAATGGAGTTCATCTTGACTATGGGTGCAAAGGTCTCAGTATAGTCAACACCTGCAACCTGAGAAAAACCTTTCACAACAAGTCGAGCCTTATACTTATCCACACTACCATCCACAGCATACTTGGTCTGATAGATCCACTTACATCAAACCATCTTTCTCCCCTTAGGGAGATGGACTAAATCCCATGTGTTGTTCCTCATCAAGGAACTATACTCTTCCTCCATAGCTTGATCCCACTCAGGAACCCCTGATGCTTCTCGAAATGTCTGTGGATCGAAAGCAGTAGCAATGAATGCATGTGGAAGATCATGATGTTGTGATCAAGTTCTCCATGTATCTGAATGATCCCCAACAAGAGAACCCACGAACTCAAGTGTCTATCATGCCTAATGAGGTCTAGGTGGAGGTGGAGAATGAGGCTCCTCAACTACAAGTGGACCCTGCGGAGGTGTAACCCTGCGAGTCAGAGTTGAAGGAGTTTCATCATCTGAATCACTAGAATCACTATTCATAATGGAGTAAGGTGGAGGAGGTAGAGAGGCTAAGCTAGGAGAGCTTTCCTCAAATTGAACACTCCTCTCAATGAACACCTCATGTGTCTCAGGATCCATCAATCTATATTCCTTAACACCCTCAAGATATCCAACAAATATGCAAGGCCGACTCTAAGGTTCCAATGCCTTGCATTTCTGCGGAGGTATGCGAGCCCATGCTGGACACCCAAAGACTTTGAAATGTCTCACAATCAGTTTCCTACTAGCCCAATCCTCAAAAGGAGTAATACCTTGCAAAGCTTTGTAAGGAACCCGATTTTGGATGTGTGTGGCACAACTGATAGCCTCTGCCCAAAAGGTGGGATCAAGAGAAAGTGCATGTATCATACAGCTAGCCATTTCTTTGAGAGTTCTATTCTTGCATTCTACAACTATGTTCTATTGTGGGGTGTATGCAACAGAATGTTGAAGATCAATCCCCTCAAATGTACAAAAATCCTCAAGTCTTTTGTTCGCATATTCCCTTCCATTATCTGTGCGAAGAATCTTCACCACTTTCCCAGATTGCTTCTCCACACAAGTCTTGAAGTCCTGAAATCTGTCAAATACTTCACTCTTATGAATAAGAAAGTAGACCCAAGTGAAGCGGGAGTAGTCATCAATGAAGGTGAGGACATAGCAGGCCTTACTAAATGAAGGTGCTAGAAATGGAAATGGACTTGCTACATCGCTGTGAACAAGTTGAAGAACTTCCAAAGCTCTCCAAGCTTTCCCTTTATCAAACTTTTCCTTGGGATGCTTGCCCATGGAACAACCTGAACATACACCCTCTGAAAAACTGATTCGAGGTAGACTTGTGTCCATGTCTTTAGTGCTAAGCTGCTGAAGATAGCGGTAGTTGAGGTGACCAAACCACTCATGCCATAACTTACTTTTGAATTTGAATGAGTAACCAAGGCCCTAGAAGGTGAACTTGGCACAAAGTGGGAGAATGAATAAAGCCTTGAGTTGTTATTGACTTGTCCCACTGCTACCAAGGCATCATCATCAAGTTCCTTTACCACAACTAAATCTAGTGTAATCTCAACCTTTTTCCCATTCCCATAGTGAGTGATTTGGTAGATAGAGAGAAGGTTGGTAGACATGTTAGGAACATAGAGAACATTCTCAAATGTTCCATCATCCATGTCAACTAAACCTTTCCCTTCAACCTCTACTTGTGTATCATCACCTATGTAAATGTGAGGTACCTTAGATGGCTCCAATGAAGAAAACTGCTCCTTTGTAGAACCCATGTGATATGAGGCACCTGAGTCAAGTATCCACTATTGTGAAGAACTTGTTGTAGCCACAAATGCTTGCCCTTTTCCCTTAGACTGTGAGGAAGAGGAAGAAGATGAATCCTTCTTTGTGTAGGTGGATGGCAAGCTGATGTTGTTTTTCTTAAGAAGATTAGTTAACTCAACAACTTGCTTTGTGTGGCATCAATGCTCATCATGACCATACTTCTTGCAATATGCACAAGTTGGATTATCCTTCTTAAGTGATGTCCCCTTCTTGGAAGAGGATGAAAAATTGCCTTGTGATGGAGAGGATGATTGTCCTTTTTCCTGTTGTGGCTTAGACTTGGAGTGCTTCTTCTTCTTGTTGGAATCTTTGCCTTCACTTCCTTGATTCCTTTGATTAGCCACCAAAGCCTTGGACTTTGAAGACTTGAGAAGACCCATGCATTTCTATGAAAGCATCAAATGAAGGCATAACATAGGAACTCCCCACTGTCAAATGATGAGTTTGGAAGCTAGACACAAATGTTGCATATTCTGATGCAGGCTTGTCGAACAAGTTGAATATCAACTAAGCATCTTTTTTGTCAATTCCACAATCCTTAAGCTTTGCTCTTAGCTCATTTGCTTTGGTGACATAATCTTGGATTGTATCAAAACTCTTGGGATCCAAGTTGGTGAACTCATTGTCAATCTTATAACCTCTGATTTCATCAACTTGACCATACAATTTCTAAAACATATCCCAAGCATCTTTGATTGTAGTACACTTTTCAATATGAAAGATGAGGTCATCTGATACATACTTGCGCAAAGTTCCAAGAGCCAAGCAATTCTTAGTGAGCCATTCTAATTGAGCATTAGGATCAGCCTTACGATCAGGTGGTGCTACTATTGTTCCATCTATGTAATGCGTGAGACCTTTTTCCATTAATTTGCTCCATACTTTAATTTTCCATGATGCATAATTATGTGGAGTTAAAGGTGGAAATTTATGAGGACTCATTGCAACAAAAATGAAAGAGCACAAGGAAAGAGGGGTACAATCACACAAGACACCCCCCCAAATTCGCTCAATCAAAGAACCCCCCCAAAAGTGATGATTTGGCACTTTATACTTAGTGCATGTACAATGGGCCACTTGCAAAAAATGGCAAAGTGGACTTCTGATTTCAATTTTACAACTGCCTCAATAAAGCCAAAAGAGACTCAAACTAATAATGCAAGAGATCTACACTAAGATCCAAGCAATTTACAAGTACCAAATAGGCCAAATAAGATCAATATCTGAAAGTAAAATTTTTACTTAAAATATCTAAAATCTAATCATAGATTATGAAAGTAGATGAAAAAACATGCACTTCCAAAAAAAATGACACCTAAAAGGGAGGTCTTATGAGCTCAAACGAGGCCTTTGAAGTTGCAGAATTGAGGATTTGATAGGTACAACTGAGAGAATCTAAAAATTTTGAAAAACCTATGTACCAAAACCAAAAAATAACCACACCACTATGAAGAGCATGAAAATTAGTCCAAATCAAAAAAAATTGCACCCAAAAAGGAGCAAAATTGAGCAGGTTATGGGCCTCCAAAGTTGACCCAAAAATCCAAACTGCTCAATAGAGAGGGGTCTAAAAATTTCCAAAGAAAATACTGACTGGGCGCTGACTGGGTGTTACTGATGGTGCGTCGCTGACTGGGCAGAAGGTATGGATCCCAAAAATAATTTTCAAAATTTTTTTTATTTTTTTTTTCAAAAAAAAAATTTCAAACTGGAAAATAATTTTCAAAAAAAAATTATTTTTTTTTTTTTGAAAAAAATCCAAAAATTTCGTACCGTATCGCCCGAATTGGGCAGAGAATTTCCTCCACACCCAAAAATTGATTTTGGCCAAAAAGGTCAAATTTATACTCGATTTTTATGGAAATGGCCTCCTGGATGCAATGGTGAGGTCGAAAACGCTCCAAGATGCCTCCAAAAAGTTTAGTTCCTCAGATCCAAAAATATAAGCCTTCCACGATGTCTCCAAAAACCAATCAATGAAGCCCCAATGGCTCTGATACCATGTGAGATTTTTCCAAGATCAAGGGCACAATGAAAAGTACTAAAATAGAGACAAAAGAATGACAAGAACAAACTATATTCTCATCAATATGAAAATGATCAACTGGATTCCCAATACAATGAATATAGGCCTGCTTATATTGGCAAGGCCATATGGATGTACAAGCACACAATCATGACATGTAGCTCAATGAGAAACAAGGGTAGGTAAGAAATACTAGGGGTAGGTAGGAGAAATAATATAATATTCCACAAGAGGTGGATGATCCACCAAATGTGGAGTGTAACAACAAAACAAGACCACAAAAGGTGGAATTTCTCCTACAAGCTCTATCCCTATGTGCACACTTCCCTAAGTGTCTCAAATCCAAACTACGAAGAAATGCATTATCCTAAGTTAACTTAAGTAAAGTGTAATAATATCCATAATGAATATTTATTTACACCAACAGTATGGATGAGAGATGTATGATGTATGAGAAGGTTATGTGTGATCTTTGCAGAGAAGATTAGGTCTGTGTGAAGAGTTAGAGAGTGGAGATATTAAAGAATGAAGTAATGCTGAAATGCATTAACAATGAGCTATCAAGAATCTAACCAAGCATATTGTGCTAGTATCTAGATCACTCACTTGTTGATTACTCACATCTTTGACAAGTCTGAAACCCTTAACCGGGTAGGCCCAGCAAAGCCTTTGTAAATCCTCTAACAAGGTCGTTCACAACTGTAGATCTGAAATCCTTTAACAAGGTAGTCTTTAACAGGACTTATCTCCTAACAAAGATCTAGATTCCTAACAGGATCTGTTCTGGTGAAGAACATTGTATGACCTTAACCGATCTGACCTTAACTGGCCTAGTTTTTATTCTGTAGATAGTTACTTGTGAGTTTCTACTGACCGTGGATTTTCCCATTTGGGTTTCCATGTCAAATATATTGTGTTATGGTGATTGTGGTTTTGTGGGTGAATGCTTTATTTGCTATTTGGTTTGCATTTATCTTAACCAGTTTATTAGTGAATCTGTTATACTTGTTATCTGCTAAACTATTTAAGAGTTTGAGTTTAGTTTTTTTTGGTATACTAATTCACCACCCCCCCCTCTTAGTATTCATCGAATTGTCTATAAAAACTATGAATTCTTTTGGTAGCAAGTAGTGTCTCCATTTTTTCAAGGATTGGACTAGAGCATACATCTCTTGGTCATAAGATGAATATCTCCTCTTTGCCTCATTCAACTTCTCATTGAAGAAAGCAATAGGTCATCCTTCTTGACTGAGCACTACTCCAATGGCCATATGACTAGCATCACATTCCACTTGAAAGATCTTGTTGAAGTCAGGTAGGGAAAGGACCAGTTGTTCTGCAACTTTTCTTTTCAATGTTTCAAAAGAGTTATCTACTTCTTCTATCCAACTAAACATGCACTTTTGCCCTCCCTTTATTGTATCAATCATAGGGGCACAAATATGACTAAAGCCTCTTATAAAATTCCTATAGAAGGTAGCTAAGCCATGGAAACTCCTAACATCATTCATTGTCCTAGGTGTAAGCCAAGACAATATGGCACTCACCTTTTCTTGATCCATTTTCAATTCACCATATGAGATCACAAATCCCAAGTAAATGATCTCTTCCTACATAAAGAAACACTTTTCCAAGTTGATCATTAATTGTTCTTCATACAATCTCCTTAGGACCAGGTCTACATGCTTTAGATGTTCTCCTTTGGTTTGACCAAAAACTAGAATGTCATCTAAGTAGACTATAACAAATTTCCCTATGAAATGCCTCAAGACTTCATTCATTAACCTCATAAAGGTACTAGGTACATTGGATAAGCCAAAGGGCATGACTTTAAATAAATATAACCCCTCATTTGTTTTAAAGGCGGTCTTCCATTCATCTCCCGACCTAATCCTTATCTAATGATAACCACTTTTTAAATCAATTTTTGTAAAATATCTAGCTCAAAATTTTCCCAACCAATTTGGATTCCAATAATTCTTCAACCTGTTTTGCCATCTCAACATTGTGATCCAGTGTGAGTTTGTATGTTGCTTTATTAGGCAATGTGGATCTAGGTATAAGGTCTTAACAATGGTTTATGTCCCTCATGGGAGGTAGTGTCCTTGGCATGCCATCAAGAATGACACCCTTGTATTTGTCTAGTAGTTGCAGCCCTGCAGAGTCAATCAATCTCAACCTGTCCTCTTTCTTATCCTCGGACCTCTCCACCTTTGTTACTATTGGAATAGGGATAAGGGCATAATAGACCATGCCTTCATTTGCCATGTTCTTCATGAACTGCTTCCCTCCTAATATCAATACCTTGGCTTCCTTTTGTTTGGTCTCCTCCTCACCCTCCATTAAAGGTAGCAACTCAATCACCTTACCATCCTTGGTAATAGAATATGTATTCTTAGCACCATCATGTTGTGCCTTTAAATCAAACTGTGATGGTCTCCCAAATAGGAGATGGAAAGCATCCATCTTTGCAATGTCAAACATCAACCTATCTCTATAAGTTCCAATCCGAAATTCCAACCAAGCCTGCTCTTCCACAACAACTTGTTGTCCTTTTGTGAGCCATGAGACCTTGTAGGGGCAAGGGTGAGGTAGTATCCTCAACTTCAATTTCTCCACCATCTCTAGAGACACAAAGTTCTCAATTGAACCGGAATCTATTAGGACCTTGCAAACCTTTCCACCTGCTTTGCAAGTGGTCTTGAAAAGAGATTTCCTCTGTGGGGTTTCTCTATCAGACATCTTCATAGTTCTTACTTCTCTTCTAATCATCAATTTTTCACCTCTTTCAGGGTATCCATAACTATTAGGGGTATTGACACTTATGATGGTTACCATGGTCGGCCTCCATAGGTCTCGGGCCCCATCCTGGGTTATCCTGGTAACCTTTTCCGAACTTCCAGCTCCAACTAAGTCTCATGCGGACCCTACTAGCCTTTCGTGAAGATAAGGTACTCGGTTTGCCATTCCAGGCCTTCTCACTACATTATGAGCCTTGTCCAAGCACTCACCTATGCGTGAGGTACAATATCTTATTTAATGTTATGAACTACACACCTAATCAATTAATTAGATTATCACTTTATTATCTAACTTTCGATGGGTTATCCTACCAACCACTTTGGATGCGGCCCCCACTCGAAAGCCACTCTCTCAAAGGACACTAAACAAACATGGTCACTCCACAAGGACCCTATGGGGAAGCAAACAGCCATAACACCACTATCTAGAAACAAGTGTTGAAAACAAGGACATACTGACTCTTGGTTAACCATAAGGCAAAGACACTACATGGTTAAGACAATGAAGTCATCATACATCACTTGGTCAAAGGTACTAAATATGCCACCACAGTACGACTGAACCACAAACTAGAAATAACACAATATAACTCTTGCAAGGAAAGCTAATTTCACTAAGTCCGCACTCAGACAATCTTTGAGAAAATCAGCATCATAAGCACTTGCAACATCATTGATTGAAAACTAAATAAAACACTCATTTACGACATTCACATCTATTCAATTTCAAAATCAATATTCCATCAACAATAAAATTCACATTAAATATTGAACCGAATAAAACATGAATTCCTAATAGGCATTTTAATCCATTTCCAGAATATATCCAAATTAACCAATTTGAATTATTAATTCATGCCTTGATTTCCATAGGTAAATTTATTAAACCACATAATAAAAATCATTAGGAAATTACTATTTATAGTTAATATTAAAAACTAGTTTAAAAATATTTTATTTAATAAAAATTAAATTCATAGCACATAGGAATTTGTAACACTAAGGGTACAAGGTTACGAGGGGGCCAAGGCCAACTCGCAGAAGTGTTGTTGTCGAGGCAGCAAACACTACTTGTCGGTAGTACTACACTCGACCAGTATCAAGCCTACCGACTGGTAGCATTGTTGTCAACCAGTAGCAGCCGCTACCAACTGGTAGTGCTACTACTGCCGGTAGCAGTCCTACAGATCAATAGTACTGCTACCTACGGGTAGCAAACACTACCGACCTGCATGGTGGGACTAGCCCATCACGGGTAAGGCAAAGTCCATAATAATAAAAATTCATACTTCCCAAAGCATTAAAAATCAAAATGATACTAAATTTTTAAACATAAAAACTATTCATTTCCAAATCATTTCAAGACCACACACACACAGTGCGAAGATCCTAAATTCAAAGGGATTTTTCTAATAAGGTAACTGGTGAAATAAATACATAAGAACCCAATAGATAACCCAATCTTGGGCAATTAGATACTACGAAGCACACATCAAGCTAAATCTAATTCATTCTATTCCAAATAGAAGAGGCAATCCAAGAAGTTGATTTTCAAGAACACAAAAACATACAGCAAATAGAGAAATGAACCATTCCTTTCCTATAAGCAAACATATGATATAAGATTCACAAAATCAACAATAATAGGCATTTCTTCTTCTATTACAATCATTCCACAAGAATTTACAAGGAGATTTGCATCTTTTCAACACACAGAAAGCAACTAAAAAATTCAAAATTAAATTTAAAACAAGAAGAGATCATCCAACCTTGAAGCAAACTAGCAAGAAAAATGATGGAGAATCCCAATCTTTGCAAACCAAATTGAATTCCAGCTCCTCCTTCAGAATGGTTTTCCAAATTTCTCTCCAAAAATTCTGCCTCCTCTTCCCATGAATTTCTAGGAATATATGGGAAAAATAATTTCAACCTAAACTTTCTAGGTTTAAAGTTTTCTCCACCAATCAGATTAATTTATTTAAAAAGTAAATAGCAATCAAATTTTCTCTTTTCCAAAAATAATTCTTTTCCAACAATTAAAATGAAAAAGTCAAATGGAAACGTAAAAAGAAAAGCTTTTTATTTTATTTTCTATTTCCAAAATACTTTACTTCAACATAATCATTTAACACTTAAACGGCTAGGAAATTATTTATTTCCTTCCACAAAATATATTAATGCAACTTTACACAATGAAATAAGCCATTTAACCATTTAATCTAGAAAATCATTAATTTAATTAAATCAATAATCTCAGTGCATAATAATTAACAAATTATGCCAACATAAGATAGCATCATCCATTCAATTAAATAACCAATCAGATGAACGAAAGCACGCAAAATGAAGAATGATCAAATGACGACTCACAAATGACCAAACCAAAGCACTATGACTCGCATACCAGCCAGACGGGAAAGATAACCGATTGACGACACTCACACAAGTGTAACTGCGGGTCAAGTTAGGGTCCAACAACTATCTCCTTCACTCCCATTGGACATATAAGGCATGCTCAAACCTATGAAACCAGGTGGAGTCAATACCCCGTACCTACCTGGTACTTGTACCTACAATGTCCTACACCAAATAACCACACATGCATATAGGCAAATTGGTGCAGGAGCACCCCAACAATGAAGCCCCTTTTTCATTTATCATGTTTGTTGTAATAAAGATCCATTTTTTTAAGACCAATTGTCAAGTTGGTACACCTATAAACCACTTGGTCAAACTTGGTCAACAGATCTATGGTAGACTAGGAGGAGTAAATTTTGTCTATCTTGTGTGCTTAGGGTCCATTTGGAAACCTTTGGAGTGCAGGAAAATGCACAAATGGTCGTTAGACCAAATGTTGCAAAAAGTTGTAAAAGTTGCACTATCGGCGTAAATTATCCCGATAGAGTCGCCTTCTTGGAGACTTGTCATCGGATATCAGTGTAACCCATTTGAACACCACCTGATAACTTGATGGAGCAGTGACATTTCAAAGGAGTTTACATCGGGTATCAGTGTAGCCATTTTGCTTCACTCGTGATGACCTGATAGAGTGGCAAATGGAAACAGTCGGCATCGGGGATCGGAAGTCGACGACCCTGACTTACCCCGACAACCCGATAAGTCAGCACACTTGGAGTTTTGGCATCAGCTATCAAAGAAACTGTCTGGAAATCATCTCGATGAACCGATGGAAAAGCAAACTTGTGTACACTAGTTATCAGGTATCAGGAAAGCAGTGTTTAAGTTGTCTTGAAGAGCCGATGGAAAAGCGCACCACCTTGAGGATATTTCATCGGACATCGGGTGGAGAGTTTTTGAGCTACTTCGAAGACCCGATAGGAGTGCACCACTAGCAGATTTTGTGATTTCACATTAGGATGACAGTTTTTGAGCTAACCCAATGGCCTGATAGAACCGCATGATTGTAAAACATTCCATCAGGCATTGAAGGTCATGTTTTTGACCTATGTTGATGACCCGATGGAAGTTACCAACTGCCAAAAAATGTAACCGAATAGGAATTCAGTCTCCCAATGGCTAGGCCGGTTTTTATTTCAGATAAGGACATTGGTGGAGACCTATTTGAACATGTTTGAATCATTTCCAACAAGAGCAGATTGATTCAAAAAAAAGGTAATTGATCTATTGGTGTGGACATAAATACAGTTGCAAGTTTCTGAGAACATCTTTTTGGTTGGAAAAAAAATCAATAAGTTGTGTTGATAGGACTTGGCATGGCATGAATGTTTAGAATTGTGTAGTTCCATTTGTTTTCAATTGTCTTAGGATCTGGGTGGACACATCTGAGTCCGAAATTCTTTTTCTCTAGTCAGACAACCAGGGTGAAGTGAAATCAAGGTTTTCATCCAGCAATGGCTCTAACTTGAGATTCTTGCATTGGACCACAATGGCCATTAGGGGAGTTCAAGCTAGAGAAATGTACATTAGGACACTAGTAGTTGTAGCCTAGGAAGTGTCGGCACTTAGGTTCCACACCATACCCTAGGCCAAGCATGCCCATGTGCTTAGTCTCAGAATATAGGAAGTAGGAGTGCAGAAGAACTCCAAGAGTGGACTGAACCCATCCAAGGTTGGATTGTGTGTGCAGGAGCATCCTTAGACCTAAACCCAATGTTTTTTTAGCCTTGTGAATTCATTTGTAGTTTGTTGCTTCAGGACCAGACCTAGTTACCCCTATTAGGCCTGTAAGGTCAAGAGGAGTTTAGAGGTGTACTAAAGGAGTTGGAGCTTGTCCTTTTGGAATCTGAAAGTACTCGATAAAGGGTACTCATATATGAAGTTTTTTTTCTTCATCCTTTGGAGAAGTTGAGGCTAGTTTGCAGAAAGTAGTGTTTAGAGGGCTACAAGTTGAATTCAGTCTGGTATAACAGTATAGTAGCACTTGGGTGTTGTGGGTCTAGGAGTTGTTGGGGATCAACTTGGTTGATCAAAACAAGTCTAAACCAAGATAGGAGAACCCTGTCCACTCCCTAAACTGAAGGGTTTGAGTATTTCCATATTTTGCTAATTTGGCTTGTCAGCCATTAGCCTTAGCATGCTAAGTAAGGAGACAGTGTTCACTAGGTTAGAGTGAGCAAAAGGATTGATCATCTATAGAAGGTTGGAGTTAGGGCTTAATTGTGCTTCCCCTACTGACCTCTACATCAATTGGTATCAGAGCTTAGGTGAAGCCTAAGGGAAGAAATAGTTGAATATGTCTAACCAAAACCAAGAAGAAGAGGATATCCTTAGGATCCCTTCGAAGGTGACCAATGTTGAACTTGCAAAGATAGTGCAAGGATTGAGCACTAAACTACAAAGTTTGAAAGGCAAGCTTACGAGGATGGAAGAAGATCTAGTGGAAGAAAGGAGAGAAGAAGAGGAGACCCCAGAGTAGGAAGAAAAGGAAGAGGAAATTCCTGCAAACAAAGACACCTTGTGAATGCCCTCAAGTCTGTGGCTAGAAGGACTTCAGACAGTAAGTCAGACTTGCCCATGTTTAGTGGAAAGATGGACCCAGACCTAGTCATGGAATGGGTGGATGCATTGGAAAGTTTCTTCGAATGTGATGAGATCCCTGAGAACCAAAGGGTCAAGATAGAAAAGACAAAATTGAAAGGTGTAGCATTGACTTGGTGGAACTTCACTCATGGAGAAAGGGTGAAGGCAAGAAAGAACATGATCACTTCATGGAAGGTGATGGTTGCCAAGATAAAAGAAGCTTATGTACTTGAAGATTATGAAGTACAACTTCATAAAAAGAGACAAAACTTGAGATATAAGGAGATGGATGTCAGTAGCTATACTAAGGAAATCCAAAGGCTATGTCTGAAATCTAAGACAATGGAAGGTGAAACTGAGAAGGTAGCTAGATACATGAACGCCCTAAGAATAAACATTCAGGATAAACTGAACCTTTTCAACCTAAAGATGGTGCAAAAGTGCTATCAATTGGCTCTGAAGGTCGAAGAAAACCTCAAGAGGAGGCAAGACCAAAACAATAGGGGCAAAGGCAAAAAGGACTTCAATAATAGAGGTAAAGGAATGTCTAGTGGAAAGGGACAGAACTTCAAACCCCAAGGAGAGTCAAACCAAGAGAACTCATAAGGAGAGAGAAGTTCTAGAGGTGGATACAGAGGTAGGAGGTCCAATAGAAGAGGCAGATCTGGTGGGAGAAATGGAGGCCCTATGAGGTGCTTCAATTGCAACCAAACAGGACACCATCCCAATAGATGTCTAGAGAAGATAGGATCAAGCACGCAAGGGGATAGGAGAACAAAGCTAATCCAAGAGGATACACAAAGTTCTCACTCACCCTCAAAGGATTTGGATCTAGAAGAAGGAGTATACCTAATGATGAAGAGGACATTGTTGAAGACACCAGCACCACAAGAACCACCACAAAGGAAGACATTGTTCAGGACCCATTACAAGAGCCACGATAAGGTCTGTAAACTTGTTGTTGATTCTAGTTCAACTAAGAATTTAGTGTCTAAAGAAATGGTAGACAAAATCAAACTTGTAAGGTTGCCCCATCCCAACCCATCCCATGTATCTTGGCTTAACAAGGGCCAACAAACCCTCATAAATGAATAGGTTTGGGTCAATTTCTCTATAGGAGAATAGAAGGATAGAGTACTATGTGATGTTGTAGACATGGATGTGTGTCATTTGCTATTAGGTCACCCTTGGTGGTATGACCTCAAGGCACAACATGATGGGATGAAAAACACATACCATTAATAAGGATGGAAATGTATATACCACGAAACCACTTACTGACCTGAGGAATGAAAAGCAAAAATAACCAATGGTATTATTGGTAGGAGAAAGGGAGATGGTAGAAACCATAAAAAGAAGCCAAAGGAGCCTATGTTTTAATCTTGAAGCCCAAGGAGTAGGAAAACCCTAAGGAGGTACACAAAGAAGTGCAAGAACTTCTCGACATTAACAAAGGTGTATTTGCAGGAGACATGCTAGATGCCCTACCATCTTTAAGAGATGTATATCATCACATTGACTTCGTACCTAGTGCTTCACTACCTAACAAAGCAGCTTATAAGCTTACCCCTGATCAGACTGTGGAAGTCTCAAGACAAGTCCAGGATCTACTGGATAAAGGGTTGGTTCAAAAGAGTAAGAGCCCATGTGCAGTCCCTAATGTATTAGCCCCTAAAAAGGATGGCAAATGGAGGCTATGTATCAATTCTAGGGCAGTGAACAAAATCACAATCAGATATAGATTCCCAATTCCAAGTATTGAAGATCGAATGGATCAGTTAGGAGGTGCATGTTACTTTTCAAAGATATACCTTAAATCAGGCTATCACCAAATCTAGATAAGGCTAGGAGATGAGTGGAAAACTGCATTTAAAACCACAGAGGGATTATATGAATGGCTTGTCATGCCATTTGGCCTTAGTAATGCACCTAGCACATTCATAAGATTGATGAATGAAGTTCTTTAGGACTTCAATGGAAAGTTTGTGGTTGTATATCTTGATGATATACTTGTTTTTAGTAAGACCAAGGTAGAACACTTGGAACATCTTAGTCAAGTCTTAAAAAAACCTCTTGAAAAGAAACTATTGATAAATCTAGAAAAATATGTTTTCATGCAGGAAGAACTAATATATTTGGGATTTGTGATATCCAAGTTACTTTGAAGTTGGATCCAGAGAAGGTAGATTCCATCTTGACTTGGCCAACACCAAGGACACCAAGAGAAGTAAGATGCTTTCATGGGTTGGCAACATTCTATAGTAAATTCATTAAAACTTTCAGTCACATTTGTGCACCACTCCTTGACACCATCAAGGGAGGAAGAAAGGTAAAGTTTGAATGGACAACCAAAGTAGAGGAAGCATTTGAATACCTGAAAGGTAGAGTGGCACAATTTCCTATTCTTACTCTTCCTGATTTCAATAAAATGTTCACAATAGAAACATATGCAAGTAATTTGGCCATTGGAGCAGTCCTTAGCCAAGAAGGTAGGCCAGTTGGATTCTTTTCTGAAAAATTGAACGAAGCTAAACAAAAGTATAGTACATATGACTTGGAACTGTATGCAATGGTGCAAGCACTTAGAAAGTGGAGGCATTATATTTTTCCCAAATAATTTATTGCTTTCACTGACAACCATGCATTAAGCTTCTTGAACGGATATGAGAAACTAAGTTGCAGGCATATGAAGTGGGTTGAGTAGTTGCAAGCCTATACCTTCACTATAAAACACAAGAAGGGAACACAAAACAAAGTGGCAGATGCACTCAATAGGAGAGTCCATTTGGTGCAGGAGGTTCAAATCTAGAATATTAGGATAGATGCCCTCAAAGACCTATACAAAGGTGATGCATATTTTAGTGGGATATATGAGGTTTGCATTACTCTTTTTGATGCATATCACACTTTGTATTCAGATTATATGATTCAGAATGGATTATTGTTCAAAGGGGGATAGTTGTGTATTCCAAAGTGTTCAATAAGAGGAAATCACATTAAGGAGAAACATTGTGGTCCTATGGGAGGTCATTTTGGTATTCATAAAACACTAGAGTTGGTTAGGAGGCACTACTTTTGGCCTAAAATGCAGACAAACATTAGGAAGTTTGTAGAGTCTTGCACAATTTGTCAAAGAGCTAAGGGAGTTAGCACAAATCAAGGCCTTTACCAACCATTGCAAATACCTACAAAACTATGGGATAGTGTGAGTATGGACTTTGTTATGGGTTTGCCTAGGACAAGACAAGGGTTTGACAATATTTTTGTCATTGTAGACAGATTCAGTAAAATGGCACATTTTGTACCCTGCAAGTCCACAAAGGATGCATCACATTGCAAATTTATTCTTTAAGGAAGTAGTCAGAATCCATGGATTGCCTTCCTCAATCATCTCAGACAAAGATGTAAAGTTTCAAGGCCATTTTGGCAAACTCTTTGGAAGAAGTTAGGCACAAATTTGTCTTTCAATTATGCCTACCATCTGTAGATAGATGGGCAGACTGAAGTCATAAATAGGTCTCTTGGAAACCTACTCAAGTGTCTAACCATGCAGTATGCACAAGCTTGGGATTCAATTCTTCCACAGGAAGAATTTATATTTAATGATACTATTAACAGGAGCACTGGAAAAATTCCTTTTCAGATCAGCTATGGTATTCATCCTAGAGGGGTTATGGAGTTAAGAGATCTACCAAATGATTTCAAAGCAAGTGCCCAAGGAGAATATTTGGTAGAGTTTATCAAACAAATTCATGAATAGGTGAAGGAGACTTTGAAATCTATTACAGAGCAGTATAACGTACATGCAGATCACAGAAAAAGATATGTCAGTTTCAAAATAGGAAATCAGGTGTGGTCTTATTTGAACAAAGGCAGGTTACCTAAAGGCAAGTACACCAAGTTGCAAATAAGGAATATTGGTCATTGCCAAATCATTCATAATTTTGGAGATAATGCATATGAAATCTCTCTACCACCTAATCTTGCTATTTCTCCTATTTTTAATTTTTGTGATCTCACTCCATTCAGGAGTATTGCAGGTGATAAAATTTCTTTGCAGGAAGCTCATGATGAATAGGTTGAATGGATGAAGGACCACCTAGCCAACCACTCCAGTTGTAGAAATTGCTGGACACTAAAGTGGTAAAACAGACCAAGAAGAACACCTACAAGGAATATCTGGTCAAGTGGAGAGGTTTACCAAACTTGGATGCCACTTGGATGGATGGGCAGACAATCCTCAAGCATGGAACAACATTGCAAGAGCTACTCTCAAGTAGGAACTTGAGTTCAAAGCAACAGGGGGAGTATGGTGAAGGAGCACCCCAACAATGAAGCCCCTTTTCCATTTTTCATGTTTGTTGTAATAAAGATCCATTTTTGTAAGACCAATTATCAAGTTGGTACACCTATAAACCACTTGGTCAAACTTGGTCAATAGATCTATGGTAGACTAGGAAGAGTCAATTTTGTGTGTCTTGTGTGCTTAGGGTCCATTTGGAAACCTTTGGAGTGTAGGAAAATGCATAAATGGTCGATAGACCAAATGTTGTAAAAAGTTGTAAAAGTTGCACTATCGGCGTAACTTATCTCGATAGAGTCGCCTTCTTGGAGAGTTGTCATTGGATATCGATGTAACCCATTTGAGAACCACCCGATAACCTGATGGAGTGGTGACATTCCAAAGGAGTTTGCATCAGGTATCGATGTAGCTATTTTGCTTCACTTGCGATGACCCGATAGAGTGGCAAACGGAAGGAGTCAGCATCGGGGATTAGAAGTCGAGGATCCTGACTTACCCCAACGACTTGATAAGTCAGCACACTTGGATTTTTGGTGTCGTCTATCAGAGAAACTGTCTGAAAGTCATCTTGATGACCCGATGGAAAAGCGGACTTGTGTACACTTGTTATCGAGCATCGGCAAAGCGGTGTTTAAGTTGTCCCGAAGAGCTGATGGAAAAGCGCACCACATTGAGGACATTTCATCGGACGTCAGGTGGAGAGTTTTTGAGATACTCTGAAGACCCGATAGGAGTGCACCATTGGTAGAGTTTGTGATCGAACATTGGGATGATGGTTTTTGAGTTAACCCGATGGCCCGATAAAACCGCATGATTGTAAAAAATTTCATTGGGCATCGAAGTTCATGTTTTTGACCTATGTCGATGACCCGATGGAAGTTACCAAATGCCAGAAAATGTAACCAAATAGGAATTCGGTCTCCCAACTCCTCCCAATGGCTAGGCCAGTTTGTATTTCAGTTGAGGACATTGGTGGAGACCTATTTGAACATGTTTGAATCATTTCCAATGAGAGTGGATTGATTCAAAAAAAAAGGTAATTGATCTATTGGTGCAGACAGAAATACAGTTGCAGGTTTCTCAGAACATCTTTTGGGTTGGAAAAAAAATCAATAAGTTACATTGATAGGACTTGGCATGGCATGAATGTTTAGAATTGTGTAGTTCCATTTGTTTTCAATTGCCTTAGGATCTAGGTGGACACATCTGATTCTGAAATTCTTTTGCTCTAGTCAGACAACTAGGGTGAAGTGAAATCAAGGTTTTCATCCAGCAATGGCTCTAACTTGAGATTCTTGCATTGGACCACAACGTCCATTAGGGGATTTCAAGTTAGAGAAATGTATGTTAGGACACTAGTAGTTGCAACCTAGGAAATGTCAGCACTTAGGTTCCACACCATACCCTAGGCCAAGCATACCCATGTGCTTGGTCTCAGAATTTAGGAAGTAGGAGTGCAGAAGGACTCTGAGAGTGGACTGAACCCATCCAAGGTTGGATTGTGTGTGCAGGAGCATCCTTAGACCTAAACCCAATGTTTTTTTATCCTTGTGAATTCATTTGCCATTTGTTGCTTCAGGACCAGACCTAATTACCCTTATTAGGCTTGTAAGGTCAAGAGGAGTTTAGAGGTGTACTAAAGGATTTGGAGCCTGTCCTTTTGGAATCTGAAAGTACTCGATAAATGGTACTCATATCTAAAGTTTTTTTTCTTCATCCTTTGGATAAGTTGAGGTTGGTTTGCAAAAAATAGTGTTTGGAGGGCTACAAGCTGAATTCAGTTTGGTATGACAGTATAGTAGCACTTGGGTGTTGTGGGTCTAGGAGCTATTAGGGATCAACTTGGTTGATCAAAAAAATTCTAAACCAAGAAAGGGGAACCTTGTCCACTCCCTAAACTGAAGAATTTGAGTATTTCCATGTTTTGCTAATTTGGCTTGTCAGCCATTAGCCTTAGCATGCTAAGTAAGGAGACATTGTTCACTAGGTCAGAGTGAACAAAAGGATTGATCATCTATAGAAGGTTAGAGTTAGGCCTTAATTGTGCTTCCCCTGTCGACCTTTTCATCATAAATATATATATACAGACACGGCACGCACATCGATGAAGGAGAATAGTGATGTTCCCTGTCTCATCGGAGTGAGTGAAGGAAAATCATCTCCTCGCATCCCAATACACAACATATAAATAACGCATCACACATATATGGTAAGAGTGCCAGTCCATGATAATGATCCATAAAATAACATTAATCATAAGCATTGAGATACTGCATAAAATCATACACCACAAATCCAAATAAAGCATGAAATAACATCACATAAAATCTAAATCAATATACAATAATGTTCCATTGAAGTCAATCAAAAACATACAAAAAGAGTCTAATCAAGGAGGGGTACTACAATCCTTCTCTTCATCTCTTAAAGCAGGTTTCCCTAAATGCCCTCTTGTCTTGTCTTCCAAAGTTATCATTCCAGTAACCATACGGTTCTCTCCTCCAATAGAAATTTCTATCATCCTTCTGGTATGAATTACCTTCTTCACTCACTTGCTTGTCCTTGTTCTAATCTATACTGGTTCCTCTTCTACTGGTATATCCTCTTCCTCTAGTATATCCTCTTCCTCCTTTAAATTTTCCTCTGGTAAACCTTCCACCTCTACCTCTCTATCTGTGCTCATGTCTTTTGTTCAATTTCTCTTTAGCCTTTATTGTATACTGGTAAGCCTCTTTGACACACTCCAATTTGATCATACTAAGTTCATCTTGTATAGACATCCACAATCCATTTAAATATCTTGCAATATGTTCAACTTCATCATCAACATGTCTAGATCCAATGTTCAACTTGTAAAATGCTTCGGTGTTCTCCTTCACACTAGATTGTTTCTATCTCAGACTCTGGAATTTTTGGAATAAATCCAGTTGATAATTTGTCGGGACAAACTTTGATTTTAACTTAGCAATCATCTTATCCCATGTCTTAATCTTTTCTTTACCTATTATTTGTCTATCAACTTGTAAGTTCTCCCACCAAAGAGATGCATGACCTTTCAACTAGGTACAGGCATATTTCACCTTCCTCTCTTCTATAGTTTTTTCAAAATCAAATTACTTCTCCATCTCCAAGATCCAATCCATCAATTCATCTGAATCTAACTTCTCATCATATTTCGGTGGGGTAAAATGAGGTTTAGTGTTTTCCCTACTCAAAACCCTTAAAAACCTTTCTTCATCTGGATCAACTACCGGTAGGTTCACTTTTTTTGTCGGGGCTTCTTCTCCTTCATCTTCACTCACATCCTCAATATGTCGGCCTCTTCTCTATGATGTCTCCACGACTTCTAACTGGACTACTATTCCTTGCAACATCTCCATCATAGCATGGTCTACATTCCCATGCACTATACCATTCCTATTTCCTCTTCGTGAAATTGATTCATGCTAGTCCTCTGCAATTTCAGGTCGGATCCGCAATCCACCACCCTACAACAAAATTCAGAACACGCAACCTTTGGAACAAAAATTTGCTTTGATACCACTTGAAGCAGTCACCAGTGAGGAGGGACCTCAAGGAGATCATTCCAAACTGGTTAGCAAGAGTAAACATAATGGAAACACACATATATGATGGAGGCAATACGAAACAGATAGTTTTAATGCATGAAATTTGATTACATCCAACTGGTAACAATCGAGTTACAACATACTGGCACAGAGGCCTGGTATAATAGGTCACACTATGACCTTGAATTGAAAGATCTATCTTCTAGGCACAGTCTAACTCTGATTGATTCTAATTGGTCTTCTATTGGTTCCCCATTTATTACATTCTAAAGCATGATTACAAATATATATTAATCCAAAGGATCCAATCAGCCCAAAAGGGATCAAAACCCGAAGAACAAGACCAAACATGCCAAAATGAACAAGGTTGGCCTCCACCAAGAGATTCCTCTAGAAAATCCAAAGGATGAAATGTAGAAGGTCGACCACACACCAAGAAACATCAAGACCAATGTCTAAGGCTCTGCAAGCTTCAGAATGGGTTCTGGTAGATCACCAGAATAAGTCTCAGGCAATCGGTAACAAGAGACTGTCATGGAAACTAGTAGTGATATATTGTCAGAAATTTATCCAAATGAGATGCAGTTTGAAAGCAAGAAAGTTGATCAAGTCTTCAAGTATAATCCAACTCCACAAGATCCGGTGAGCTAGAATCAAGACACACAGAAAGGAAAACTAAAATTGCAAAGAGAAATGAAAATGTTTTTGGTTGATGCAAGATTGCTCTGAACCGAGGATGCTCTTGCATCACTTACACACACACACACACACACACATGTATATATACATATATATATATGTATGTATGTATGTATGTATATATATATGTATGTATTTATTATATATATATATATATACATATATGTGTGTGTGTGTTTGTGTGTGATATATATATGTGTGTGTGTATACATATGTGTGTGTGTGTGCATATATACATACATACATATATATACATATACATGCATATATATACATATATATACATATATGTATATATATGTATACATACATATTTGTGTGTGTGCATACATACATATATATATGTGTGTGTGTGTACGCATATATACATACATATATATATGTATGCATATATATACATATATATATGCATACATATATATATATATATATATGCATATATATATATATGCATATATATATGTATGCATATATATATGTATATATATGCATACATATATATATGTATGTATATATGCACGCACACACACACATATGTATGTGTGTGTGTGTATATATATATATATATCACACACACACACATATACATATATATCTATATATATATACATATATATATATAAGTATATATATATATACATATACACACATATATATAAAAATATATATGTACACATACATACATATATATATCTATATATATGTATATATGTGTGTGTGTGTGTGTATATATATGTATATATATATATGTATATATGTATATCTATATATATGTATATGTGTGTGTGTGTATGTATGTATGTATGTATGCATGTATGTATGTATGTGTATATATACATATATATACACACACATATATATATGTATAGATATGTATATATGTATAGATATGTATATATGTATGTATGTATGTATGTATGTATATATATGTATGTATACACATACATATATATATATACATATGCATACTATAATGGTGGGAAAATGATGAGTGATAGATCAAGAGGAAAACTAACCCTTTCCCTCAAAGAGAGATGAGAGTTTCACAATTGATTATCCTTCAAGCACTTTTCACCATTACATTAGGGAGATAAGGGGTAATTCACTAGATCCAATCTCCACAAAAAGATGATGGATTGAATTCTGAATGAACTATGGATTTTATGATGAACCCCTTATTCCCTTTATTTGATTTGAAATGGAAATAGATTGAATTATGTAGTGCAAAAGTGACAAAGAATCTATTATAACTTGAGATCTAAATATGGGATGAAGTTGTGCACCTAGATTTGGTAGTAAAATGTCGAGACAAAGTCACCCTGCAAATTTGATGAAAAGTTGTCCAGACTGTGGTGGGAATGTACATGGTCCTCTGAGAAATCCACAAAATGAAAAGGCTTTTTCCACCTCTGCAAATGAAGCCTGAATCTAAAAGAAAAGGTGTGCACCTACAACCTACACAAAAAAAAAGAGATGGTAATGTGTTGGGATTGGGGGTTTTCCTTTAGGTCAAACCCCAGTTTTGGAATTAACCAAGTAATGAAAGAAAGTACTTGCAAGTAGATGTAAATGAAAGACTAAATTGTAAATCACCTCAAGGGAGGTTGTAGTAGCAATGTTGATAGAAATTCTTGTGTGGAATTGAATGTTGAAAGAAATCTCCTCTTCAATGGTTGAATCCTTGACTTGAATGCAACACCTAGCCTTGAAGAGAGACTTGTGAATGCTCAATGCTAGAAAAGAATGCTTGAATTCTCTTGAATGCTTGATCGCTTATGCAACATGACCTTATCAAAATTCCACTTATTGAACTTTATGCAAATGAGAGGATGAATTCCCCTTAAATACATGTTTGAAGGATTTGAATTTCATCACGGGCCAACATCGGGTAGATTTCCCACTCACTGCACAACCCACAATGCTTGCACTAGAAAGGTCCTGCCCCAAAATAGGGTAGGGATAGGGGTGCCACACCCCTATCCTGGGAGAACAAGGGCACCACACCCCTATTCTACCCCTTTCTCCAGGGCAGAGTGATGCGAAGGCCAAGGAAGAAGGTGTTTTCACAAGCCGAGAACTCTTCGATCAAGCTAGAGGATTTGAGTTCGCATGCATGAGGACCCTAATGCAGCCGCAAATTGCTAGGGTTGTAATTTTATGACACTACATTTATCCCCCACTTTAGCAGGATTATAAGCGTATGCCAATATTGTCGGTAAAGTATAAGGAAACAAGATTGAAAGACTTTTACCATGTCAACGAAGCAAGATGTGCCAAGCCCCTAGTGGACTTAGAATCTTATGACTTTGATTGACAAAGCAAAAGAGAAGATCGAGAAGGGGAGAACCATGACTGCAAGTAGCAAAGTTTCCTTCACTATGAGTCATGAAAGCAAGGATACAAAAGATTACAAAGGAAAACAAATTTCACTAAGTAATTTTAAGTATCATAAGAAGGAAAGTATGAGCGGAGTGTATACCCACATGTTAAAGTGATTGCACATGCCTTATCGAGAGTGATTTCTTTAAGTTAGGATACACCCAAGAGAGAGAAAATAAAGGGAGCACGTTATCGCAAGGATTTAGCCCCCAATCGAGGTATAAAGCCAAGGATAATGAACACAAAACACAATGTTGTGTCACATTCCTCGAGGTCAGTATGTTGTATGATAACTTATGTATATCATGTATGTATATGCATATAATAATCTTCATTCCCCAAGGAAGGACACTACCTTAGAAGAAAGGGAAGAGAGGATGTCTTTTGAGTCAACATGAAAGAGACCAAGAGAAGATCTCAATGCTTTGCATCGTCCCAAAGTAGACATTAAGGGAACAATAGAAGAACATGGATACATATAGAAGAATGGTCACAAAAGAGAAAGAAAAGAGAGAAAGATCTGCAGTGCTAATATTGCTAATCTAGCACGACATTCACCTCCCGATGTTGCTGATCACTATTTCGGGAAGGCGAGCAACATACCAGAGGAGCAATATCGAGCACAACGGATGGATCTATCACAAGATCCAAACAATAAATATGCTCATGTTGTAAGTCACTTTGTTTGATTCTAGGAGCTAGGATTAGGGTTTGTGAAAACTCATCCGATAAATACTTGTCCACATCAATATATTCATGGTCATTGTCAAAAGCATTAGGAGTTGTATTGCCATTATAAATAACATTTTAACCCATTTCTTCATCAAATTTTAAAGAAAGAGGAGCAAGAACACAAATAGGAGTAAAATCATCACATCTTTTATGCATCTTATGATTTGGAGATGTTGGTTGAACATATTGCTTAGGAGAAAAGGGAATCATATCAACTGTTGGATTCTGAGGAGATTGAGTATTTTGAGAGATAGCTTCACGAGCTTGAACACAGCATCTTCATCAGTGTTCTCTCACACAAAAATTTCATCGAGTCTTAGTGGAAGGTTGAGAATAAGGAGGAACACTTGAACAAGTAGGAGTGTTTCTCTCCTTGATAGTTGAAGGTCTAGGTTGAGGTCTTTTTGGTTGAACGATAGGAGAAGAAGGCCTCTTCTCTCGATAAGAGGAAGGAGGTGGAACTGCACCATAGAAAGGAGGAATATTAGGTGTAGGGAGGAGACCAAGTCCATCATGAGGATGAGGTATAGGTATAACCTTAGGAATAATATTGTGGTTCTCCTTAGGAGAAGGTAAAGTCACATCCATAGGAATAGGTGGACAATTTTCCTTAGGAGGAAGATTAGTTCTATCCGAGAGAGGAAGAACCTCATCTTGAAGAGTAATATGAATGTCAAGTGTTGGTGATCTAGGTTGACTTAAGGATAAGATCATATCATTCTTCCATTTTTTATAAGATTGAAAAAGAGCATCACTCCTTGATGGAAGAGATTGAAATTGTTTAGGCCAAAAGAGATCAATAGGAACACCAGGGCTTCCTTTGGATGGACAAAATAAGCTATGGTTCACAATGATGATTTCTCCATTGTGAGGAAATTTAAGAAACTTATGGATTAGAGAAGCAATAGCCTGCATGAATGACCGCCAAGGATAGCCTAACTTAACAAGAAATTGCTCAGAGAAAGGTATGATAACAAAGTCAACATCCATGGATTTAGTATGGACTTCGACAAGAAGGGTGATAGAACCAATGGTAGGACAAGACAATCCATCAAATTGTTGGCAGTTGACACTCAATTGGTTGGTTTCACTATGTTGTCATTGATGGAAACATGGTATTTTTTTCCCGCTTTATGTTTTGGTTTAGTTGTGTACCGACAGGAACTTCACAGACACTACACCAACATCGGCACCAGCACCGACAAGATAGAAGGATTTCTTTGGTTACTGGAAATGCAGGCCAACATGGTTTAGAATATGGTTATCGGTATTGGAGGCCGACATCTCTTGGATCGAGCATCGGCAATTTTTTTTTATATTCATGCATTTATGTTATCTAGCCGATATGTAATTTGATATTGTAATTATCTTTGTAAGACGACATAAGGCATGATAAGTTGTATAGGATATATATGTCGTTGGATTAGATCATTTTGATATAGATGTGGTGATGAATATGTGAATGTGATATAATGTGAAATATATCAGAGAGATTATGTATGTGAGGATATTTATGTAAGGGTCATTCTAGTAAAGGGTTTAGGGTTTCAGACCAGAATAGACAGAGCTTAAACCGAAACTATATTTTGGCATAGAAGATGCTATCTTAGTAGTTCAACACTTCTCAGGATTGTAGTCTGGATTTGTATGTAGTCAATGAGGCTCCATTTGTGATTGAGCAGTGTGCTTTAGGCTGTAAGCCTTCTTGCAAGTGTAGGCCCCTTATATTTTGTAATATCACTTCATATGGCCAATGAATTGATATTGTGGGTCACAAACCCCACCATGGTTTTTCCTCTTTGAGGTTTTCCATGTATAATTTTGTGTGTTATGATTCTCATTTATGTGATTATCTTATTGGTTGCTTTACTTCTTTCAAGTATGTATTTACCGGTATACCGGTTGGTGTATGCATGTTTTAATAAGTCTAAAATTGATAGTTCTAGTATAACACTGATTCACCCCCCCCCCCCCCCTCTCAGTGTTATTGGATTCCAACAATTGGTATCAAAGCCTTTTGCCTCGGAGGAAGTTTAACAGCTTAAGGAAGATCCTGAATCCGAAATCCATGGACATGTGTTTGGAGAAACAACTTGAGATGGCACTTGAAGATTATGAGGTTGAAAGGTTGAAGAACTTAAAGCTACAAGATGAATTAAATTTTTCTAAGGAATCCATCCTTGTCCTACAAAAGAGGCTATCATCTATTCAAGCTAGGAGGAAGGAACTTTTACAAAGTCAGGATGATGAAGAGAAAGATGCACTTAAGGAACAATGTCTGAAATTGAGTTAGGAGAACATGGTTATGACAAATGAAATGCAAGCTATAACTATGAAAATGTCTAAGGAGATTAAGGACCGAAAGAAAAAGGAAGAAAATATTGTTGTATCCCTAAAGAACAAATTTGAAGAATGTGGTAGCTTGGCTCATGAGAATGACATGTTGAGAACTGATTTAGTACAATCCCAGAGTAATGAACAAGAGCTTGAGAGATAAATGATAATTCTAAGAGAAGATTTGACTACTACAAGTGAGTATAAAGAAAAATTCAAGATTATCTAAGCATAGCTAGATGAGTTATTGAAGAGACAAAGATAGATTGGAGATTACAGTGGACTTGGATTTGAGCAAGGATAGAGTTATGGTACTGCTAATGAAGATCAAAACCATAAGACACCGGTAAGGCAATTTAATGCTTATAAATTAATGGTAGATGTTTTGTTTGCAAGAGATTTGGTCACATGGATAGACAATGTAGAAACAAAGCAAATCATAACCTTAATTCTTCTCTCAGTAAATGTTCTAAATACAATAAGTATGGTCATAAGATAGAAGATTGTAGAATGAATGTTAAATTCTATGTTTGTGGAAAGTTTGGACATATGGCTAATCAGTGCAGGTCAAGCAATTTCACCAGTTTTAGCAAAGTAATTCAAAGGAACAATGTTACATGTTATGCATGTAATGAGGTTAGACATATTGCTAAATTTTGTAGAAGCAGAAATCCATCAGTTGGTAATGGAGGATCAAATGAGAAAGGGAAAGAGAAGATTAGTGAAATCTAGCAAGATCATACTCAAAGATAGGTTAGGAAGACTGAAGAACAATCATCAGATGGAAATATACCAGTTACTTATCCGGCAGAGGAGGTCGCTCATACACCGGTAGGTAGCTCATCCAATAACTGAGGCAGATGCCTTAGGGGTAGGCAAAATTCATTAAGATGCTGCATATGCCCCGGGAAGAGGTTCTGGAAGATGTTCCAAACATTGGAGATGCTTATCTAGCATGGATATGTTTTGTTCGAGATCCGGTATCTTTCACCGCTAGTCATTAATGTCAATGGAAGATTAGGGTTTTTCTCAAAGGTTAAAAGGTTGAATTCACTTCATTATTGATCACCTTGCATTCAGAGCAATTTCAGAGTGATTGAGAGTGACTAAGAGTGATCAAAGGCATTTCAAAGAAATCAGATATCTTCTTGAGCGATTTCACCAGTGACTTGAAGAATTTGGTAAGGTTTTTACCGGAAGCGATCAACAGGTATTTATCTTAAAACTTCAAAGTGAGATCATCATCTATTCATATCTTTATTGCAAATCTGACTATTGTAGAGGTCAAGGACCACCCCAGGCCAATTTTCAAGTGGTATCCACATGTGGCTACCCTAGAAGATTTGATTGGAGCATTTTCCCGTGTTCCGAAGGGAGTTGTCTATGTTGAAGATGTTAGGGCATGCATACATTGTCAGATTGAGGACTTGGGAACATCTGAAATAAAAGGCATGTGCATGAGCAAGTTGATGGGAGAATTTGGAAAGACCAAACCGGCATACAGAAACATTGAAGACTTAGGGTTTACCAGCATTCTGGACATCCTAGAATTCGAAGATGAGATAATTAGGTATGTTTTGAGTAGAGTAAATGGGGATTTTATCTGGTTAGATAGACCTTACAAGATCACCAAGGAAGCCATCAGGGGTATCACCAGTTTACCATTGGTTGGGAAACATCTAGATAAGAAGGTTTCGAATGATTATGTCAACAAATTCATCAGTATGACATCTAACAGGAGATCTATGAGAATAAGTACTATTACCAATATGGACATCAGATTCAGTAGCAGGATCATCGAGTATAAGGTAACTCAGTCAAACTGACTAAATTTTGTTTCCAAATCCTGCATTTTCGTTACATACAAAATGATGAGAGAGAATGTGAAATTGGATCTATGCGGTTGGATGCTAGATAAACTGTTAATAAACCTAGGAAAGATTAAGGGAGAAAAGAAAGGAACCTTTCGGTATGGCAAATTAATAGTCTATTTTATTTTATTTTTCATGAATGATACTCTTGGTTTTGGGAAGAGGCAATGGGCATTTGATATCCTGGTAGGGAGACAATTGAAACAGTCAATTGCTACTTTAGGCAGTCAAAGAGATGATAAAGTATGGGGATATTTCAAGGGGTTCCAGAAATCTATGAAGTCTAGGGAAAGGGTTCCTAAGCATATTGTAGAAAAATATTCAACTAACATATGCTTCATGGTGAAGAAGGATGAAACACTTATGCAAGCGGTTAATCCACAAAAGATTTAGATTGAGGAAATGGGCTATGAAGTGGATGCACAGATCCTTGAGAATTATGCAAAAATGTTGATTGATCCACCTATTGATGAGGAAGAGAAGCCATGTGGTACTGCAAAACAAAAATCACAAGAGGTTGAAACATAGTTCAACTAGAAGAAGAGAGAGAAGCAGGAAGGAAAGGCTAGCAAATTTGTTGAGAAGGTCTCACAGGACAGTAAAGCATTAATTGATGCTATCCCAGAGAAAGGTAGGAAGAGGAAGAATCTAGAAGTACACATTGAGATTGTTACAGCAGAGTCTGAATATGAGGTTGACACACCTTGGCATTCAAGAGAGTTGTAAGGAAGAAAACAAAGGAAACAATTGTAGAGGATAAAAAGCAACCGGTTAGAAAGGTTACATTCAAAATACTGGCACAAAAGAAAGCACCAAAGGCAACACCTTTAGCTGCATCCGGTACTACAAGAAGGAAGAAGAAGAGTGACATTGATCTGGTAATGTGACTATCATTCCACCAAAAACTTGTGTAGAGTTAGTAGATGAAGTCACTAAGAATGGCATGTTAAATAATGTATAGTTTTATTATGAACACTTATTTGGACATTTATAAGAAAGCCTTAATACAAATTGAAAACCAAATACCGGCAGAATTATATAATATGTTAGATGCTAGAAGACTGTCAGCAATGCAAGAAGATAAGCATATTAAAATTGAATATTTGTTATCTGTTTGTGTTACTATTGTTCTAGAGGAAATGGAAAGGACAATTGAAGTGGAAGATAGAAAAGTCTTTAATAGAAAACATAGAATAACCAGTCTGATGCTAGGAAGGGTAAATGAGATAATAAAGGAGACTCAAAAGGCATGGGTTAAGTTCTTTGGAGAGAACAAAGGATTCTTTACTTCACCAAGATCAAAGACAGACACTGCAGACACCCTAGTTGAAGTAAAAGGAAAGGGGATTATGGGTACTTCACCCTCAATTTTGAAAAGCATTAAGATAGTGGAAATCAAGCCCCCAGTAGATACAAATGTATAGACAGATGTTGAGATATCGGCTAATACAGAGAGTGAAAAAGTTGATGATATACAGTATACTAATATTGAGGATAACAATCCTTCTGATACAAATGTACAGGTTGAGGTTACAGTTCCTACAGAGGAACCAACAATTACAGAGATGTTGGTGAACAGATTGTCCTCTTACTTAATTTCTCTTAATGTACTCTATGCCCAATGCTATGAAGAGAACAGAATCATTCACTACAGTTGAGAAAGTAATTAGTTTCACTTTAACTTCTTCTCTGAATTTTTCTAAAGGTACAGCTCCCTTATCTGATTTACAATGAATTCAGTTTTTACAATCACACTTTTTCCTGAAAGTGCATAAGGTTCTCTCAACTACTCCTAGGTAGTGAGGTAATTATAAAATACAGATCGCAAATAGAAAAAAATTTACATACACATAATCAACAAATTCTATTTCAAAGAATGAATTTTCTGCTAGATTTTCAACATATGTCAAAACAGGAAATAGGTGAACTTACAACTAACCAACAGCAATAAGGAAATTGCGAATCACTGAATTATCTCCACAAAGTGATGGTAATTCAACACTCAGAACGCAAAGTTTCAAAGCATAACTCGAAATCTTTCATATATGTATTTCCAACTTCAATGCACAAAGTCTTCGGAAGCTAAAACATGCATATACTATCCTTCATCACTGTTCCCCCGGAAAAATCTATATTAAAATTATATTTAACTAGCTATCTTTTTCCTATTCTATTGCTAAAAAAATCCCTGAAACAGTTTAATGCCCCAGCATTTATAGTTCTTTTTGAAATCCCGAAGGGCCTCCCTTAAAACTCAGCCCTATCGGGTTCATACAAGAAACCGTTATAAAACTAAAAAGCAGTTATCAAAAAGGTAGAACGCCAGCGGGTGACGATTCAGTTTCCACTATATTCGCCGGCTTCTTCTTCATTTCCGACGGTCTGACATACCAGCTTCCAACTCTGGAAAGAAGACATGAATTCTTGCGTGGCCTGTGAGTGCGGGTTCTTTAAACTCATTAGCCGGGCTCTACATGCATCCTTCTGCCACCTGTATTCCTTAATCTTTACGCTCTGACATGGCATCAGCTTCTCATTGAGGCGCAGCATGGATTCTATACCTGCCAATGAAGTGAAATCATCGACCTTGGGCGTTTCTTTGTCCCTAATCCGCTCGACTGCTTTGGTGAAACTTTTAGTTAACACTTCAATGTCCATGCTGCCTTCATCCAATTGTAGGATGCCTATGGGATTGACAATCTTCATGTCCTTAACCAGTTCCTTATGCATGTTTGTGATTTGATTCTTGACGCCCTGGACTTCTTTGATGGCTTCTTGGTAGATGGACTCCTTCCAGCTCATATTACTTTTCAGGATAAACAAGGTGCACGGGTCCACGGCCTTCATGGATTTTTCACCTAAGAATTTGAGCACTCCAAACTTCTCAACTTCAGTTACCCGGGAAACTATGGTTTGACACCGTGACAATTCTGTCTCCCATACTGGTATCAAAGTTTGAATCTCTTCGAGCAATGCTTCACCCTCGGAATAGATACTAGTAATTTCTGAAATAAACTTATTCCCTTGCTCTAATATGCTATTTACCCAACTAACCACAGCGTCAGATAGCAATTTTCCCCTCTGTGTCTGTTTCATCAATTGTTGGCTTTCGGCAGAATTTGGGTCGAATGGCTGAGGTAGCTGGATTATTGAGTTAGGCCCTAAATTAGTCAGCGAATTGATGTATGTGGCCATCGTCACCACCATTGCTTTCAATTCTTTCTTCTCCTTAGAATCTTTTTCTGATTGAGTGAGCATATGGTCAGCAGAAAACTTAAAGAAATTATTGCCAGTATTCCTATTAAGGGTACCTAGTTCAATAGAAGTGACTTTGAATCCTTCCTCATCAATTTCCCCTGACTCCCTTTTCTGCTTATAAGTAGCCACTTCCGCTATGATTTTCCCTGTCACTGGATCTTTAGTGAGACAAGCATCCATTTTCATTTTCTTTGCTTTAAACCCTCTAGCCGCATACCTAGTGACAATGTCCTTTACTAGCGAGGCCACTGGTTGTAAACTCCGTTTCTTATTGATCGAATTTGACAACCATAAGGGAACAGTGGGAGTGGTTGATACCATCTGAGTATCTTTAGTTGGAGTCAAGAACTTGGGTTGGTCTGCCTTTGGTGTTTCAATGAATTGGACTTCATCGTCTGCTTCATCTCGAAAAGGAGACTTGTCACTTGAATCCCGCTCTGGTGATGTCATTTTCTGCTTCTGGGAACTAGGCTGCTTCAAAGCTTTGTTCCTGGAATGCGATCGCGTTCTAGGAGCCGTGACTTGGGAAGGAAACTTTAGTTTCTTATCTGAGGCCAATGTATCACCTGCAACATGAGAAAGTGGAATGTCAGATTGAAGCGGTTCCGAGAGAGAAATCACCTTAGTAGAAGACTCATTGATATTTCCAATCCTTTTCCTCTGCAGCCAATCATCCGTATAAGTTAATATGGATCTGGCTCTCCAATTAATATCATCATCTTCCTCCTTGCTCCAATCAACTGTCAAGGATTTTGTTTCATTTGATTCCTCCCATTCAGGTTCAACTAGACATGAACCATCTTCAACGATCCCTTGTGTTTTGAACTTCAATTTGAAAGAATTAATTTGCTGCAGGGTGAGTCTAGAATGGTCCTTCTTCAAGACTTCTTCTTCATTTTCACAATCTTCCCATAAATCTTCTAGCTGCGGAGCAATTGTTGAGCTGATTTCAAGGCCGAGGGTTAGAGCTGCATATCCTTTACTATCGAAGTTTCTCCTGCTGCGGTAGAAACCAAGATTGAATCCCAGCAAATTGCTTCCGATGATGGAAGCGTCATTCATGTTATTACACACCAAAGAGTGCAGCTTAATAGGGAAGACCGTTTCCCATTTATCCTGAGGGAGGTTATCCTTAATAACAGTAGAAAGTTGCCTACACAATTCAGCTAAAATGAAACAATCAAGGGCATATCGAGGTAACTTCACAAGTTCTTCCTCGAACCCTCCGACTCTCAAATATGTGAACCTGGGGAACTGAATAAAAGAACTCCCATAATGTCGGACCAACTTCAGAGACTCGGAAGAGATTCATGGCATCTGAACACCTTCTAGAGCCAAATAAATGTTTTCAAACAATACATCATGCACCTTACGGAAATCCTCCAGAACTCTGTCTTTTTGCAACAAAGGGCAATATTGGAAAATGGTCATCTCCTCATTCCATACCTCATGCAGAAGAGCGGCGAGATCACAAGTGCAGGCAATACAATAAGTCAAATATGAGGCCATACGGAAATCTTCTCTAGACTCTTTGGCGCGTTTGAGCTGGCTTCTCAGGGAAGTGGCAATAATCTCCGCCCAATCCTTCCATTGTTCACCCTTCAAGATAATTTCAATGTACCTATACATCCATTCTTCGAACAAACATACATCAGCTGAACCTTTCACCCTGTGTAATAATACCACTAGGTCGTGTATGTGGGGTTTCATGTGGCTTCTTGTGATGACCTTGGGAAGTCTAGACCCACCTCCATAGTTAACCTTGGTCCATTTCCTGGCAAGAGTGTTTCGGTACACACTAGGGTTTTCTCGATACTCAGCTTCAGCTTGAATGGGTGAGAAAGCGGCAAAGGTACTTGTTGTTAATTTCAAAACAGAAGAAATGGTTTCTCTGGAGACAGAAAGTATGACATTACCATTTTTGCTTACTATGCTCTTGCTTCTTACATCATAATGGTCAATGCAGAGTTGTAAGAGTTCAGGGTGTACGAAGGCAGGAGGAAACGCAGCGGCTTCAATTAACCCACTCGTTAATATTTCCATACATCCCTTAACCTCTTCCATATTCGCAAGAAAACTTGCTTGAAGATTTTCCACATTTACCCCTTCTAAATTGATATCACAAATCACTGGTCTTTTACATTCAAGGCTAGAAACATTACCGAGAAAATGCATAACCGACTTCATTCTTAACTTAAACAAGCAAGACCTCTTTCAGACAAACCTTTGAAAATAACAGTTTTGCAGAACAGAACAAAGGTTACCAAACTCTCACCTGTTTTCCATTGAAAAGCAAATAATCTCCTCTAGCTTCCCTAACTGCTCCTTCTCTCCGAAATCAGACCTCCTCTCCTTTATCCTTTTTCTTTGTTTTCGGATAACTTACCAGACAACTGAATGAAAATTTATCACAGGGAAATTTTATACATGGGAAGATCGGATAATGATAGTTTATCACCTCACATCAGGATTGACATGCTTGAGGCGTTGATGCATAAATGCCTCAATTAATGATTTACCCTTTCGCATGAGTTAATAATAACTTACTTCGTGCGATATCCAGTCATGGATGAAACGAAGGTCTACTCACACTCATAACAATGATGCCCTTTTCTTTGAAAAAGAAATAAAATCTTTTGATTTGACATGCCGACGGGACCATTGATTGCTTTGAGAGAAAGGCGGCGCAACGTATTCCAAAAACAAACTCCTGACGTCGGTACTTGCCAAAAACTACTTTGAATAGGTTTGAACCAAGCTTCAAAATGGTTCAAAGTATTTCAAAAGGACCACCGCGATAAAGATACTTCCTGCCAAAGAAAGAGTGTTAGTGTGAAAAACTTTGGTCGAATCACTTTGAACTACTTCGAACCGAGGTTCGAAATGATTCGAAGCAATTCAAAGGGAGGGGAGCAATGACCATGGAAACTTGCGACCTTGACCAACTTATTTCAAAAGACGAAAGATACTTGGATGATAAAGGGGAGACTTCGAATAAGATAGGTGGGGTTTTTAAAGGGGGGATCTTTGAAATAATATGGCGACTCTAAACACAACTAACAGGGGCTCTGACTGGGGCTGTGTATGCGGAATACACAGAGAACTCAGAAACAGGAGATAGAACTCAAAACAGCGGACAGGAAAGAAAACAAACAAGAACGAGAAAACTAGACACAACAAAAGACTATGTACACAGCAGGGGACATCAAAACTTAGAATTTGACCAGCTTCAGATCCTGCCCGTTATATGTAAAAGGCAGAATTGTTCCATCTGGGTATTTCAAATGGAAAGTGTTAGGACCAACCACTTCTGAAATTAAGAACGGACCTTTCCAAAGAGATTCAAATTTTTCGTGTGTTCCTTTCGGTTCTTTCCTTTTATCCCACAGGAGCACTTCATCATTCTTAAGGAAATTTCTTGGTCGAGCTTTCCTATCAAAAATGTGCTTTACATTCATCTGGTGTTCCGTGATGTGATCAACTAATCTGTTCCTCTCCTTTTCCAACTTGTGCAGGTACATGACTCTCTTCTCCAATGAATTTTTAAAGAATTGATCTTCGATGACCGATTGTAATTTAGCTGCCGATAACTCCAGGGGTAAAGATACCTAAGCTCCAATCTCATATACTAATTCAAACGAAGCCATCCCAATAGCTCTTTTTGGTGTGATCCGGTCTGCCCACAATGCTTCATAGAGCCTTTTGTGCCAATCTCGGGAATTGTCAGATACCAATTTTTTTATGATGGCCACTAGATTCTTATTGCTAGACTCTGCCTGTCCATTTCCCTGTGGGAAATAATCTGATGAATGTGCTAATGATACCCCATGCTCATAATAGAAAAGTGATATTTCCTCTGATGAGAAATAAATGGCATTATCTGAAACCACTTTCTGAGGTACACCAAACCTAACAAAAATTTGCTCCATCAGAAATTCACATACCACTTGAGAGTTAGATTTCTTCGTTGGAATCGCCTCCACCCATTTAGTGAAATAATCTGTTGCTGTTAGAATGTAAACATGTCCAGCGCTTGATGGAGGATTTATAGGCCCAATAAAGTCGATGCCCCATTGTTGAAAAGGTTCATCAATTACTACAGGTCTGAGAGGTAATGCTGCTAATTGAGGACGTCCAGTAAAAAGTTGACATTTCTCACAGTTTTTCACAAACTTATAAGCATCTTTGAACATACCTGGCCAGTAAAAACAATTCCTGAGAATTTTAAAGGCAGTAATAGTGGACGAAAAGTGCCCTCCGCAAGCCTCAGAATGGTACGCTTTTAACAATTTTCCTTGTTGCTCTATGTCCACACACCTTAAGAATGTTCCATCAATTCCCCTCTTATATAGAACACCATCTGAAATTACATATTTGGCATCTTTCAGTCTAAGATTCCGTCTTTCTTTATAATTCATATTTGATGGGCATTCACCGTATGAAAGAAAATATGCAATGTCAGAGAACCAAGGATCTGTTAGACTGACCAGTAAAACCGCACGAGCTTCATCGGATTTACCAGGAGATACATCTCTATTCTCAGCTATCATTTTGCACAAACCACGCCCCCTTACCAGAGAAGTAGGTTTGATTGTTAAATCATATTCTTGCACTTTAGCTACCCAAGTCACTCGTTTATTCATTCCTACTTCTTGCTGAGTCAAGATACTTTTGACTGCGGTCTCAGGCACATATACGACAGAATGAGAGTGCAGTATGTAATACCTAAATTGTTTCAATGCCCTTACTACAGCAAAGGCATGTTTTTCTATTGGACTATAGTTTAATTCATGCTTCTTCAATGGAACACTCATGAAGGCGATTGGGGCTTCTTTTCCTTCATCGTTGGGTTGGGTTAAAATACTAGATAGAGAATGCTCAGAAGCGTAACAATAAATAATGAAGTCTCTCTCAAAATTAGGGCTTACCAGCATTGGAGCACTCACAATAGCTGTTTTGATGTCTTCAAAAGCCTTCTTACCCTCTTCTTGCCATCTGAAAGGACGTTTCTCGCTCATCATGTCCAGCATGTATCTCACCTTTTCAAAAAATTCGGGTACAAAACTTCTCAGGAAATTGATCTGACCAAAGAAAGATTTCAACTCACTTCTATTTGTAGGCAGAACCAGCTTCTGTATTGCTTTCACCCTCTCTGGATCGATCTTTACACCTTCTTTAGAAACAATATGCCCAAGCAATTTACCTTCTTCAATGAAGAAAATAGACTTCTTGGGATTCAAAGATATACCATGCTGCCTACGTCTTTCCAGCACTTTTTCTAAGTCCTTCAAATGGTGTTTCCTTCTTTTAGAATAAACAGTTAAATCATCAAGATATATAACAATTATCTTATCTCGCAGGTCCTTGAAAGAGGAATTCATCGCTCGCTGAAAAGTAGCCCCAGCATTAATTAGACCGAAAGGCATCCGATTGTAAGCAAAAGTACCCCAGGGAGTGATGAAGGTTGTTTTATGCTGATCTTCTGGGGTGACACTAATCTGATTATATCCTGAGTAACCATCCAGCATCGACATTACTTCAGATCCAGCTACTGACTGCAAAACATGATCCATAGTAGGAAGTGCATAGTTATCTTTAAGGCTTGCTTGATTCAGATTCCTAAAGTCTACACAAATCCTTATTTTGCCGTTCTTTTTCCTCACCGGGACGATATTTGCCACCCATGTTGAATGATGTATTGGGTAAATTATACGAGCCTTCAACATCTTTTCCACCTCTCTAAAAATGGCTTCTGAGACTTTAGGGTTATAATTCCTAAGCTTTTGTCTGAAGGTGGTGGCCCCTGGTTTCAATGGTATGTGATGCACGAATTCACCATTTCTGAAATTTTTTAAGTCGCCATAACCCCATGCAAAAACATCTTGATATTGGATTAAAAGCTCAGATAAGTTCTTCTTTTCCCTTCCAGAACAAGTTTTGCCTATAGAGATCAGCTTAGGATCCTCTTCGCTTCCAATGTTGATCTTCTCATGTTCCTCTTTATTTTCATTAGAACCAACCTCTTTCCTCAAAGTACTGTCATCTTTTCTACCAAAAAGATGTTCCAAAGAAACCAGGCCTTTGGGAATCCTATTTCCTTGAAGTTGGATCACTTCCCCTGTTTCCGTTGATTCTTCACTGATTGGTTTTCCCCCATGTTCAGATCCTTCAAAAAGGATTTCAGCGAAATCTCCTGCGCAAGTCATGAATTCTTTTAATTGTTCATCATCATTAAAGACCTGCCAATGATTGATATTATCTGGGACTCTTGGTCTGTATAACACCTCAATCCTGTAAGCATTGTTTTTGAATTCGGGATGGGGCAATAATAAAGATGCAGAGATAGCTAAAGAATCAGCTTTGGTATTTTGAGCACGAGGGATGAATTCAATAGAAAAAGCTTCAAATGACTCGATTTCATCCCAAACCAGATTTCTATAATGCCTCAGTCGATCATTTTTTACAGAGAATTGTTTTCTTACCTGCTTAACAACGAGTTCAGCATCCCCCTTTGCTTTTAGCTGCCTTATCCCTTTTCCCTTTGCTTCTTGTAAACCTAGGAGTAACGCCTCGTATTCTGCTGTATTATTTGTGTTATGGAAATCCAGCTTGAAAGAGAAAGGGAAAATTTCTCCAGAAGGTGATATGAGTACTACACCCACACCTGAGCCTGAGTTCGAGCAGCTTCCATCAAATTCTAAAGTCCACAAGGTTTCTTCAGCACTTACCGTGTTCTCTTCACATGACTTCTCGGGTAAGATGATATAATTCCCGAATTGACACTCCTCATATAATATCTGTGCTTTGGGGTTGTCAGAAGGTACCACAGTATATTTGTTTCTCGGCTCAGGTTCTAACTTTATTTTCTTCTTTCCTATAGGAATATATGCTTCAGACCAGTCCATTTTAATTTCTCCACCTATATCCTTGCAGAAAGTTCTGCTACGTAGCATCCCATAGCTAGCTGGAATATCAGCTACCAGAATAGTAAGCTTCACTCTCTTTTCAGGGCAAGCGTAAAGGACAGTTTGTACATCTTTCACTTGGCCAACCAGGGGTACCTGCTTCCCATCCATAGCATAGCAACACCCAAAAGTTTTTGTGAGCTCCAAACCAAGGGCTTTTGCAACTGGCTGAGGCATAATATTATCTGATGCTCCAGAATCAATAATACAGTTACTAAGCCTTTGACCGTTTAACAACAAAGATATATAAAATGGATTGGGCTTTTTCTCCTCCGTTTCTTTTTGAACAGAATTAGCAGTGGCTTCAATGTTCTTTGAGCATCTCTCGGATACAAAAGTGGGTTCATCAGTAGCTCCTACACCCTCGAAAATATTATCTGTAACATGTGCACTAGTGACTGAACTTCCCTTCACGTATTGAACCAACTTATCTAACTCCTTAGGATTAAGCTTTAAATATTCAGCTGGTGAAATAGATATGGAAGAAGTTTTACAGAATTCTACAATATCGAAAGTTGAGGCACTAGCTTTCGTTTCAGCCCTAAACAAAATCTTAGGTTCCATAGTATCAGCCTGAACATGCTCCTTACCTTTAGAGTTTGATACGCTTGGGGTGTTTCTAGGATAGAATTTTTGATTCCTTTGGCCTCTAGTCATGACTGTGCAGGCAGGTTCTTGAAGTGTTGTAAAAACATCACCTCCTCTCTCTGAATCAGATTCATATTCTAGGAAGTAGCTACTGGACTCATCTTTTTCTATGTCCTTTTTTTCAATCATCGCTTCTGCTATAAGAGCGTTCTTTGCTAGTTGAACACAATTTAGCCAGTCAGGACATTCTCGTTCATCATGATCTGAAGTCATGTGGAAAGAACACATTGTTTCTTTAGGGGCTTCTTCAATTTGTAGTCTCGGCTGAGGAGCAGTTAATAGGGGAGTTCTCCCAAAATTTTGAGACTGCTGCCATCTTTGAATGTCTTGATAAGGGGGAGGATACTGATTATGTGTTTTATTCTGTTGCCTCTTCATCATTGCTATATCATTCATCAGTTTTTGTAAGACTGGGTCTGTGGATGTAGTAGATGAAACGGTCCCAGGAGTATGTACCTCTCTTTTCCATTTACCAGCATTAATGAATGCATCCTCCAGTTGAATAGCCAACCTCTGAGCGACGCCTAAATCAGCACAAGCATCTTTAATAAGATGAAAACTTATATCTGCTGGAACGGCATTAATAAAAAATGATTTCTGATTTTCTTCACTAGGTCTTGACGTTGTGGGAATTCTTTGAACCAATCTATTGAATTTGGCCACAAACTCCCTCATAGGTTCATGCATATCTTTCTTCATTTGACTGAGTTGGGAAAATAAAAAACATTCATTTTCAGGGGTTTTAAATCTATTTTCAAAGGCATTTTTCATATCATCAAAACTAGTAATAGAAAGATGGGGTAAATGATTGAACCAATCAACAGCAGCATCAGTCAAGGTTCGCACAAACAATCTCACAGCAACTTCTTGTGTAGGGACGCTTATAACAGCACAGGCAGAATGAAAAGCGCTTAAGTGGTCATCTATTGAGACTTTGCCATCTCCACTGAACTTAGGTAAAACTTCAGTAGCTCCTTTAGGAAGTGGTGCAGGATTCACACCTAAATTCAGTGGACCTATGTTCTGTCCCCAAGGCTGATTAGCGGCCATGTTAGGTGGTACAACTTGCAAGGGTGGAACTGATATACAGACTGGAACAAGGGCACTCAATGGAAGCAAGGATTGAATCAGAGGTGAGAAGGGAGAAGGCTTTGGTGGTGAGCTAGGCCTGCTTTGGGATTTAATCTGCTTCTTTTTAAGGTCGTTAAAATCTGGCAAGAGTTTTAGGTTTTTTAAAGACTCAAAGTTCTCATCAAGAATTCCCTTTTTTCTTTCCCCTCTTGTGTATCTACGAGTAGCCAGTTTCTAAACTATTGATGCGTTCAAGGTCTTGCAGGTGCCTGGGCTAGTCTATTCACAACAGCAGCCTCCTGAACTTCCGGCACTCCTCTCAAGAGCTCGGCTCTTTCATCCTCAATTTCTAGAACCGCTAATATTTGCTGATAGTGTTGACCACTTCTACGTTCTCGCCAAGCAGTTGCCGCTAAGTCTAAAATTATGTCTTCTTGAGTATCTTCAATTCAAAGATTGGGTTGTAATACAGGAAAGATCTCGTTATGTTGAAGGACCATGGTCATACATTACATTAAAGATTAAGTTTCCTTCAAAAGACTCGTTCCCCAACAGAGTCGCCAAAAATCTGTTGGTGAACAGATTGTCCTCTTACTTAATTTCTCTTAATTTACTCTATGCCCAATGTTATGAAGAGAACAGAATCGTTCACTACAGTTGAGAAAGTAATTAGTTTCACTTTAACTTCCTCTCTGAATTTTTCTAAAGGTACAGCTCCCTTATCTGATTTACAATGAATTCAGTTTTTACAATCACACTTTTCCCTGAAAGTGCATAAGGTTCTCTCAACTACTCCTAGGTAGTGAGGTAATTACAAAATACAGATCGCAAATAGAAAAAAATTTACATACACATAATCAACAAATTCTATTTCAAAGAATGAATTTTCTGCTAGATTTTCAACATATGTCAAAACAGGAAATAGGTGAACTTACAACTAACCAACAGCAATAAGGAAATTGCGAATCACTGAATTATCTCCACAAAGTGATGGTAATTCAACACTCAGAACGCAAAGTTTCAAAGCATAACTCGAAATCTTTCATATATGTATTTCCAACTTCAATGCACAAAGTCTTCGGAAGCTAAAACATGCATATACTATCCTTCATCACTGTTCCCCCGGAAAAATCTATATTAAAATTATATTTAACTCGCTATCTTTTTCCTATTCTATTGCTAAAAAAATCCCTGAAATAGTTCAATGCCCCAGCATTTATAGTTCTTTTTGAAATCCCGAAGGGCCTCCCTTAAAACTCAGCCCTATCGGGTTAATACAAGAAACCGTTATAAAACTAAAAAGCAGTTATCAAAAAGGTAGAACGCCAGCGGGTGACGATTCAGTTTCCACTATATTCGCCGGCTTCTTCTTCATTTCCGACGGTCTGACGTACCAGCTTCCAGCTCTGGAAAGAAGACATGAATTCTTGCGTGGCCTGTGAGTGCGGGTTCTTTAAACTCATCAGTCGGGCACTACATGCATCCTTCTGCCACCTGTATTCCTTCATCTTTAGGCTCTGACATGGCATCAGCTTCTCATTGAGGCGCAGCATGGATTCTATACCTGCCAATGAAGTGAAATCATCGACCTTGGGCGTTTCTTTGTCCCTAATCCGCTTGACTGCTTCGGTGAAACTTTTAGTTAACACTTCAATGTCCATGCTGCCTTCATTCAATTGTAGGATGTCTGTAGGATTGACAATCTTCATGTCCTTAACCAGTTCCTTACGCATGTTTGTGATTTGATTCTTGACGCCCTGGACTTCTTTGATGGCTTCTTGGTAGATGGACTCCTTCCAGCTCATATTACTTTTCAGGATAAACAAAGTGCACGGGTCCACGGCCTTCATGGAGTTTTCACCTAAGAATTTGAGCACTCCAAACTTCTCAACCTCAGTTACCCAGGAAACTATGGTTTGACACCGTGACAATTCTGTCTCCCATACTGGTATCAAAGTTTGAATCTCTTCGAGCAATGCTTCACCCTCGGAATAGATACTAGTAATTTCTGAAATAAACTTATTCCCTTGCTCTAATATGCTATTTACCCAACTAACCACAGCGTCAGACAGCAATTTTCCCCTCTGTGTTTGTTTCATCAATTGTTGGCTTTCGGCAGAATTTGGGTCGAATGGCTGAGGCAGCTGGATTATTGAGTTAGGCCCTAAATTAGTCAGCGAATTGATGTATGTGGCCATCGTCACCACCATTGCTTTCAATTCTTTCTTCTCCTTAGAATCTTTTTCTGATTGAGTGAGCATATGGTCAGCAGAAAACTTAAAGAAATTATTGCCAGTATTCCTATTAAGGGTACCTAGTTCAATAGCAGTGACTTTGAATCCTTCCTCATCAATTTGCCCTGACTACCTTTTCTTCTTATAAGTAGCCACTTCCGCTATGATTTTCCCCGTCACTGGATCTTTAGTGAGACAAGCATCCGTTTTCATTTTCTTTGCTTTAGACCCTCTAGCCACATACCTAGTGACAATGTCCTTTACTGGCGAGGCCACTGGTTGTAAACTCCATTTCTTATTGATCGAATTTGACAACCATAAAGGAATAGTGGGAGTGGTTGATACCATCTGAGTATCTTTAGTCGGAGTCAAGAACTTGGGTTGGTCTGCCTTTGGTGTTTCAATGAATTGGACTTCATCGTCTGCTTCATCTCGAAAAGGAGACTTGTCACTTGAATCCCGCTCTGGTGATGTCATTTTCTACTTCTCGGAACTAGGCTACTTCAAATCTTTGTTCCTGGAATGGGATCGCGTTCTAGGAGCCGTGACTTGGGAAGGAAACTTTAGTTTCTTATCTGAGGCCAATGTATCACCTGCAACATGAGAAAGTGGAATGTCAGATTGAAGCGGTTCCGAGAGAGAAATCACCTTAGTAGAAGACTCATTGATATTTCCAGTCCTTTTCCTCTGCAGCCAATCATTCGTATAAGTTAATATGGATCTGGCTCTCCAATTAATATCATCATCTTCCTCCTTGCTCCAATCAACTGTCAAGGATTTTGTTTCATTTGATTCCTCCCATTCAGGTTCAACTAGACATGAACCATCTTCAACGATCCCTTGTGTTTAGAACTTCAATTTGAAAGAATTAATTTGCTGCAGGGTGAGTCTAGAATGGTCCTTCTTCAAGACTTCTTCTTCATTTTCACAATCTTCCCATAAATCTTCTAGCTGCGGAGCAACTGTTGAGCTGATTTCAAGGCCGAGGGTTAGAGCTGCATATCCTTTACTATTGAAGTTTCTCCTGCTGCGGTAGAAACCAAGATTGAATCCCAGCAAATTGCTTCCGATGATGGAAGCATCATTCATGTTATTACACACCAAAGAGTGCAGCTTAATAGGGAAGACCGTTTCCCATTTATCCTGAGGGAGGTTATCCTTAATAACAGCAGAAAGTTGCCTACACAATTCAACTAAAATGAAACAATCAAGGGCATATTGAGGCAACTTCACAGGTTCTTCCTCGAACCCTCCGACTCTCAAATATGTGAACCTGGGGAACTGAATAAAAGAACTCCCATAATGTCGGACCAACTTCAGAGACTCAGAAGAGATTCGTGGCATCTGAACACCTTCTAGAGCCAAATAAATGTTTTCAAACAATACATCATGCACCTTACGAAAATCCTCCAGAACTCTGTCTTTTTGCAACAACGGGCAATATTGGAAAATGGTCATCTCCTCATTCCATACCTCATGCGGAAGAGCGGCGAGATCACAAGTGCAGGCAATACAATAAGTCAAATATGAGGCCATACGGAAATCTTCTTTAGACTCTTTGGCGCGTTTGAGCTGGCTTCTCAGGGAAGTGGCAATAATCTCCGCCCAATCCATCCATTGTTCACCCTTCAAGATAATTTCAATGTACCTATACATCCATTCTTTGAACAAACATACATCAGCTGAACCTTTCACCCTGTGTAATAATACCACTAGGTCGTGTATGTGGGGTTTCATGTGGCTTCTTGTGATGACCTTGGGAAGTCTAGACCCACCTCCATAGTTAACCTTGGTCCATTTCCTGGCAAGAGTGTTTCGGTACACACTAGGGTTTTCCCGATACTCAGCTTCAGCTTGAATGGGTGAGAAAGCGGCAAAGGTACTTGTTGTTAATTTCAAAACAGAAGAAATGGTTTCTCTGGAGACAGAAAGTATGACATTACCATTTTTGCTTACTATGCTCTTGCTTCTTACATCATAATGGTCAATGCAGAGTTGTAAGAGTTCAGGGTGTACGAAGGCAGGAGGAAACGCAGCGGCTTCAATTAACCCACTCGTTAATATTTCCATACATCCCTTAACCTCTTCCATATTCACAAGAAAACTTGCTTGAAGATTTTCCACATTTACCCCTTCTAAATTGATATCACAAATCACTGGTCTTTTACATTCAAGGCTAGAAACATTACCGAGAAAATGCATAACCGACTTCATTCTTAACTTAAACAAGCAAGACCTCTTTCAGACAAACCTTTGAAAATAACAGTTTTGCAGAACAGAACAAAGGTTACCAAACTCTCACCTGTTTTCCATTGAAAAGCAAATAATCTCCTCTAGCTTCCCTAACTGCTCCTTCTCTCCGAAATCAGACCTCCTCTCCTTTATCCTTTTTCTTTGTTTTCGGATAACTTACCAGACAACTGAATGAAAATTTATCATAGGGGAATTTTATACATGGGAAGATCGGATAATGATAGTTTATCACCTCACATCAGGATTGACATGCTCGAGGCGTTGATGCATAAATGCCTCGATTAATGATTTACCCTTTCCAATGAGTTAATAATAATTTACTTCGTGCGATATCCAGTCATGCATGAAACGAAGGTCTACTCACACTCATAACAATGATGCCCTTTTCTTTGAAAAAGAAATAAAATCTTTTGATTTGACATGCCGACGGGACCATTGATTGCTTTGAGAGAAAGGCGGCGCAACGTATTCCAAAAACAAACTCCTGACGTCGGTACTTGCCAAAAACTACTTTGAATAGGTTTGAACCAAGCTTCAAAATTGTTCAAAGTATTTCAAAAGGACCGCCGCGATAAAGATACTTCCTACCAAAGAAAGAGTGTTAGTGTGAAAAACTTTGGTCGAATCACTTTGAACTACTTCGAACCGAGGTTCGAAATGATTCGAAGCAATTCAAAGGGAGGGGAGCAATGATCGTGGAAACTTGCGACCTTGACCAACTTATTTCAAAAGATGAAAGATACTTAGATGATAAAGGGGAGACTTCGAATAAGATAGGTGGGGTTTTTAAAGGGGGGATCTTTGAAATAATATGGCAACTCTAAACACAACTAACAAGAGACTACACCAATTGGGGAAGCCATCAGTGCAAGTGGGGAATCTATAAAGGACAAATCATCAGAGGAGAAGAAAGGGGAAACTGAAAGAGAACCAGTAGTTGGTCCATCATTGTTGTCAATTGACACCTCATAGATTGTAAAGAAAAACATAACCGAGATGAGTCCTACTGAACTCATGATAATGGCAGCACAAAAATTAATGAAGGAGGGATCTACAGATAGAGGGATTATTGATCAGTCAATCACTATTTTACACAAACTAATCCCAGAGTTCAAGATTGACAATGAGTAGAGCCCATCCGGAAAGCTTAAGACAATTACTGAGCACATTTCAAAGGATTTTCAATCCTTGTAGTAGATTTCAAACCAGCAAGCACTGGAGAGGTTTACTCTGGCTAAGAGAGCTGCATTTGATTAGGTCATTGAATCTGAGAGGAAGAAGATTGATGAAAAGATGAAACTGATAGATAATTCTTTTAAGTAGTGTACAAATGTTTATAGGGTATGTTGTAACATAGATATACTTACAGTTAATGTGGATAAGAAGATAAAAGAATTTCAGGAGAAAATTGCAAATATAGCTAATTCTTTTGATTGATTGACTTCATTAACTACATCCATTGATGTTCAAATTTTGATTTTGGAAGCCCAAATTTCAATTCTTAGAAGGAAAGAGACAATTATAAGAAGAGCCAGAAGTCTGAGAGGCTTGGTGAGTCCCCAGTTGGATTCACTCAGTGTACATAAGAAAGAATGTATGGATATGGTTGGAAAGACCACGCTGGCAGAGGTAAGTGAGAAAGAGTCATTTGCACATATATTAAGTGGACTTGTATCTATTTCTAGCACTTTCAAAACTAGTTGGGATACCTATCTTGAGCTATTGGAGAAGGCTTATCCAAAAAATTTGAAATTTGTTAAGCTCCGATAAGATATTTTGGGGATATTCATTGTACAGTTTTTTTTGGATCTTTGACATTCTTTGTAGAATTTTTTATGGCATTGATGTCAAAGGGTGAGTGATATAGATGTGAAAAATAATAGAATTTTTCACATGAGTGTTTTCATCAATGCCAAAGGGGGAGATTGTTGGCAATTGACACTCAATTGGTTGGTTTCACTATGTTGTCATTGATGGCAACATGGTATTTTGTTTCTGCTTCATGTTTTGGTTCAGTTGTGTATCGGAAGGCACTTCACAGACACTAAACCGGCACCGGTAGGATAGAAGGATTTATATGGTTACCGATAAATGTAGACCAACATGGTTTACAATATGGTTATCGGTATTGGGCATCGACATCTCTTGGATCGGGCATCGACAATTGTTTTTGATATTCATGCATTTATGTTATCTAGCCGACATGTAATTTGATATTGTAATTATCTTTGTAAGTCAACATAAGGCATGATAAGTTATATAGGATATATAGGTCAGTTGGATTAGATCATTTTGATATAGATATAGTGATGAATATGTGAATGTGATATAATGTGAAATATATCAGAGAGATTATGTATGTGAGGATATTTATGTAAGGGTTATTCTGATAAAGGGTTTAGGGTTTCAAACCAAAACACACAGAGCTTAAACTGGAACTGTATTCTGGCATAGAAGATGATATCTTAGTAGTTCAACACTTCTCTGGATCATAGTCTGGATTTTTATGTAGTCAGTGAGGCTCCATTTGTGATTGAGCAGTGTGATCTAGGTTGTAAGCCATCCTGCAAGTGCAGGCCCCTTATATTTTGTAATATATCTTTATATGGCCAGTGAATTGATATTCTGGGTCACAAATCCCACCATGGTTTTTCCTCTTTTAGGTTATCCATGTACAATTTTTTGTGTTATGATTCTCATTTATGTGATTGGCTTATTGGTTGCTTTACTTCTTTCAATTTTGTATGTATCGGTATACTGACTGGTGTATGCATGTTTTAATAAGGCTAAAATTGATAGTTTAGGTATAACACTGATTCACCCCCCCCCCCCCCCTTCTCAGTGTTATTGGATTCCAATACAAATAACTTCACAACTACATTAGAAGCATCATATAATGGTTCATGCAATCGTAAAGTGAAAAGATACTCTTCAATTATGACATTAACCATGCAAAAGGGATCAATCAAAGCACCACGGCAAGGGATATCCTTAACCTATGCAACTATGTATAAAGGGCCATCAGGTGCTCTAATGGTCTCACTAGGGTCAAATGTAATACAAGGATCCTTAGGTGAATCTTGTGTTTCTACCATGTTAACCAAGTTTGAAGCCATACAAATAAGTGTTTCAGAAGAGAGAGAATTAGGCACAATCTCAATAATGTTAGAGGTATGAGATGGCAAGGGATCAGTGAAAATCAAAAGATTTTCATTAGGAGGAGCTATTGATTTATTCCCTTTATCATTCACACCTACCACAGATATAGTATTATTATCAATCAAGTCTTGAACCTTATGTTTCAATACAAAACATTTCTCAGTATTATGACCAGGTTGACAATGAAATTGGCAAAAGGAATTGTTATCGAAATGAGGAGATGCAAGTTTGGAAGGATCAACTTGTTTTATAGGAGGAAGTTTGATAATATTTCTATGCAATAACTGAGACATAATACTATGCAAAGATTCATTCAAAGGAGTGAACTGTCTTTCTCTTTGGAAAAATTTAGAAATAGGAGGCACACTTGTTGTAGCATTCACATGGTTGTTGTTGATGGGATCATTGAACTTGATGATTCTTTTTGTTGGTTTGAACTTTGCAAACGGTTGTTGAACACTCTCACCCTTATCACTCAGAGCCATAGGATTGGATTTCTCCATTTGACTCACAGTCAATTGATAATTGTGGAGTGTTGCACACAATTGCAGAAAGGAAGTAAACTCAGACAAAAGAAGTTTTTCCCTGATATCTTTTTGTACATTAGAAATGAAAATTATTTGAATATCATTATTAGGCACATGGAAAGAAATTTGAGCACACAAATACTTATATCTACCAATGAAATTAGTCACTCTCTTTAACACCTTGTTTACAATGCATTAAATCAGTCAAAGTGATTTTAGGACCAATGTTGTTTTGAAATTGTTGGATGAAAGCATTTGCTAGTTGTTGAAAGGAAGTGATAGAATAAGAAGGTGGGGAGCAATACCATTGTAAAGCATTATCTCTTAGTGTTCTTGTAAACAATTTTGCAAGCAATCGTTGATCATAAGCAAAATCAGTATAAAAGGTTTGAAATGTTTTGACATGCGTAAGAGGATCACCTTTTCCATTATAGAGTTTTGATTGAGGGATCTCAACATGTTTAGGTGGCACAGCTTTAAAAATTTCAAGAAAAAGTGGTCTCACAACATCAAAGGTGGGCACACTAAACTTGGATTGACTCATGGAAGCAATTTGTTGTTGTAAGGAAGACATAGTTTGGGCAAGATTGTTGATTGTCATTTCGGTGGAAGAATTCATGTTAGACATAGGTGATTGAGAAAGTGGTGTGATGTTGTTGAAAGAAGGCATGGATTGAGAATAAGGTGGTGGGACACTATGATAAGTAGGCATTGGTGATGATTGGGTAGGAAAATAGACACTTAGAGGAGGAATAAAGTTGTTGAAGGAATTGCCCCCTTGTGTCACACTGATTTGTTGAGGAATAGTAGGAACACTTATGGAAGACATAGGTGACAAAGGGGGATTAAATGAAGAAGAGGGATTTCCCCCATGATCTATGGTTGTAGGAATGACATTTTGAGTTGAAGTAGCCATGATGTTAGATGTGAACATAGGAATACTAGTCATAGGATTGGTCAAAGGAAAAGAGGAATTGACTTGTGTTGAAGGTTGTGAGTAACCTAGGGTCTTGGCACAAGTCTTGATAGGCATGACATTAGAATCAACAATATGTGCAATGCCACGCAATATATCAATTCCATTCTTATCACTTTGAAGCATGCACTTAAGACCTTCAATTAATGGAAGAGCTTCACTATTAGGGTATTCTTGGGACATACATTGTTGAAAGCTATAAAATTGATTGTCCAATGTGGAGATTTGATCTAAAAACGCCCTAGTTAAAGCTTCTTCTTCATCATGAGATCCATCAATGGGCACATGATTAGGATGGGAAGAATTAGCATGATCCTCATTAAAGAAGTTACCTAAATTAGGCTCCATCTCCTTGATAATTAAACCTTGGGAAGCCTTAAATCTAATGCTCATCTAATAGGGATAGGATAGGTAGGACTAATAGTGGTTAAACTCATGCACTAGAGGGAAATTTGAACAAAGCTTACAAAATTGAGTAATGCAAAATTTAAGAAAATAATGATTACACAATTTGAACTTTGTTGGAGAAAAGGAAAGACACAATTTCCAAAAAAAAGAAAGGAAATTGGAATTTTAAAATTAGGGCCAAGGGAATACCACTTAATTTTAAAATTAGAATTTTTAAAACCAAGGCAAACAATAAATTAACCTCTTAATTTTAAAAAATTTCTTGAAAGTTGAAATGTTGAATTTTGAAGGTATTTCTAATTCTAGAGGGTTCAAAAATTGATAAAATCGGCCAATCTTTCGGATTTAGGCTAATAAATACAGTCATAACAGTCTCCCAAAATTTCGCGAAAAAAGTCGAGGACTGTGGCGGGAACGCACATGGTCCGACCAACTTTTTTCAAAATTTTTAGGGATGGATATTACGATGATTTTAAAGATAACCCCAAAATTTTGGTGAATTTTACGATCTCTAGATGGGTGAAATGAAGTCACAAAGGTGAAAATAGGACCCTATTAGGGTTTTGAAGAGAAAGAGGAATTGGAGTACAATTTTGAAAAGGGTCAAACCTAATGGATAGGGACACCTTGGAAATATATTTAAGAATCTGAACATAACTGAAATTGATTTAAAATTCACACAAAATCCAATTAATTTTAAAAATTAGGGTTTGATGACCTAATCACTTCATTTTTGAAATTTGAATTTTGGGAAAAGGGGGGGAAATTGGAAATTTGAATTATGGGATTGAAGAGAAACCTAAGAATAGTCAAAAATCTGAAAATTAAGTTGAAATCCAATTTTTGCACAAGTTCAATATGATTTTTGAAAATTAGGGTTTTAACAAGTAACCTATTAATTTTGTAAATTTTAATTTCAAATTGAACAAGGCAATGAGGAAATTGAATTTGACAAACACAAGAATTTTTAGATCTAAGACAAACACAAGCAAGTTTTACAAATCACAAGTTTAATTTTAAATTTTAAAACTACGGTTTTTAATGGATTAACCACTAAATTTGCAGAAAGTTGAAACTTATAAATGAAAAATATGCAATGTTGTTCAAAGGATAGCATGCAAGATGTCGGGTTCACCAAAATGTGATGGTGAGAAAATGATGAGTGATAGATCAAGAGGAAAACTAACCTCTTCCCTCAAAGAGAGATGAGAGTTTCACTATTGATTATCCTTCAAGCACTTTTCACCATTACATTAGGGAGATAAGTGGTAATTCACTAGATCCAATCTCCACACAAAGATGATAGATTGAATTCTAAATGAATTAAGGATGTTATGATGATCCCCTTATTCCCTTTGTTTGATTTGAAATGGAAATTGATTGAATTATGTAGTGCAAAAGTGACAAAGAATCGATTATAACTTGAGATCTGAATATGGGATGAAGTTGTGCACCTGGATTTGGCATAAAACTGTCGAGACGAAGTCACCCTGCAAATTTGACGAAAAGTTATCCGGACCGTGGCGGGAATGTACACGGTCCTCTGAGAAATCCGTGAAACGAAAAGGGTTTTTCCACCTCTACAAATGAAGCTCGAATCTGAAAGTACAGTTGCACACTTGTAACCTACACAAAAAAGAGAGGGAAATGTGTTGAAATTGGGGGTTTGTCTTTAGGTCAAACCCCAGTTTTGGAATTAACCAAGTAATGAAATAAAGTACTTGCAAGTAGCTGTAAATGAAAGATTGAATTGTAAATCACCTCAAGGGAGGTTGTAGTAGAAATGTTGATAGAAATGCTTGTGTGGAATTGAATGTTGAAATCAATCTCTTCTTCAATGGTTGAATCCTTGACTTGAATGCAACACCTAGCCTTGAAGGGAAACTTGAGAATGCTCAATGCTGGAAAAGAATGTTTGATCACTTATGCAACATTACCTTATCAAAATTCCACTTATTGAACTTTATGCAAATGAGAGGATGAATTCCCCTTAAATACATGTTTGAAGGATTTTAATTTTGTCATGAGCCGACATCGAGGAGATTTCCCACTCACTGCACAACCAACAATGCTTGCACTAGAAAGGTCCTGCCCCAAAATAGGGCAAGGACAGGGGCTTCACACCCCAGTCCAAGGGGGGATAGGAGTGTCACGCCCCTTTCCTACCCCTTTCTCCAGGGCAGAATGTGGACAGAGTGATGTAGAGGCCAAGGAAGAAGGTGTTTTCACAAGCCGAGCATTCTCTGGTCTTCAATCAGGCTAGAGGATTCAAGTTCGCATGCGTGAGGACCCTAATGCAATCATAAATTGTTGGGGTCACAATTTTATGACACTACACATACATATATACATACATACATACTAGAACATACACATACTAAAAGAAATATTAAATAACATGTACATATCCTCGAAACCAATGGTACCCATAACCGTTAATTATAGACCTTCTACATGTCTCAATTATGTTTTCTATTCCTGCATTTCCCTCACTTGAGGAAGACACATCTAACAAATACCTATTTGGTGGTACCTGCACTCCATCAAATGAGAGAGTTAGTTGGTAATGAGAGAGATATTTTGCAAATGAGGGTAATTTTGATGAAGAAGTTGGCCCTAAAGTTGATGTTGAGATTAAAATTTGAATAAGTCCAACTTGGGCCTCAAGTGTTGATAATTTTATTAGATTCGCTGCTAATGTTGAGGTTTGATAACTGAGGAAGTTTGTTTTCCAAGTAATTTAAAAAAAAAAACTATTTCTATAGGGTGTATTGACTTATACATGTCAATCCATGAGATTGTGCAGGATCCTCGTCAAAGGGGTTCAAGTTCCTGCACATGTAATTCAATTATCTTATGTTAGCTAAAAATTACATAGTACGCAACATGAACTTTGTAGACAAGAAGAGTATTAAAAAACAAATATGTTGTCATCATAATCATTGTAAATTTTTTAATTCCTTACCTTTACATTATGTAGATTATGCAGTATCCTCAACTAAAGAGTTGATGATGTTTGTAGTCAATTACCTGTTTCCACCAAGGGTAACAACATCACACAAAATATATACATGAAATCAGCACCATCAATTGAGCATCATAAGCATTACATTTGTAAGTTGATAAACAATAAATACATATGTATCATAAGCATCATAACCATAACATATGTATCATCATATATGTAATTGAGCATCATAAGCATCACATATGTGTCATCATAAACATGTAATCCATCACATATGTATCATAAATCACCATCCATCACATAGGTAATAAACAATCCACATTATAAACACAAAGTTCAAAAAATGTCACATGTATCATCATAAACATGCAATCCATCACATATGTGTTTTAAATCAACATCCATCACATACCTAATAAATAGTCCAAATTCCATAAATAAACACAAAGTTTTAAAAATGTCACATAAATAATCACTCTCCCTATCTCCATCTCCTTGGGGTGGCATGGTTCTACTATTAGAACCTACTGGAGGTGGAACATGAATTAAAAACATTAAAAGGTGCATCATGAATTAATTATGTAATAGCATTAGAATTCAAAACATAATGAATTAATTATGTAACCATATAAGTCAAATAAATTTCTATCAAGAAATCAATATTAAATAGATAATATACTAATCACATACCTCATACATTTCATTCATGTCATTGATCTTCTTCTTCATCCAACTCATCATCATGACCATCATGATCATCATCACCATCATCATCATCATCATCATCATCATCATCATCATCACCACCACCACCACCACCACCATTGTCTTCATCATCGTCATCACCATCATCACCATCACCATCACCATCACCATCACTATCACCATCACCATCACTATCACCATCACCATCACCATCACCATCACCATCACCATCAATAGCAGCAGTAGCTTCTTCTTCTTCATCATCATCGAGTAACTGTCAATCATGATCATCTTCTACTTCTTTGGTATCTTCTTCTTCCATCACATTATACTTTATCGCCCTTCCTCTTGGATCATGTCTAACAACAAATGACCAGCCTGATTTATGTGGAACCTCTAAGTAAAATACCTACTCACATTGGCTTGGAAGAACATAGGGCTCATCCCCAACTGGTTCAAACAACCTTGTATTAACCATTGTAAATCCATTATCATGTTCAATAACAGTTCTATCAGGATCATTTTTATTCAGTCGTAGCCTATACCATTTGACGACGAACAAAACTAATTTGATGGAATTAAAGTCACACTCAAGTATATCATCCAAAATGCCATAGTATCGATTTTGAGACTCTTGAGGATATATGTTGTTTCTCGATGAAATATTTGTCACCTCAAAGACTACAGTTATCCCAGAATCACAAGTTTTCTTCGTGTCATCCAACTTTTTGATGGGAAATTTATGACCATTGCAGCACATAGCATTGTGGTGTTTGACCTGCAATATGTCAACATGTAAAAATTATTGCATCATGAGTTGATAAACATATGGGTAATTAATAAATTTATAAGTACCTATTTATCTCTTAAACCATATATAAATCAATTTCCCTTTGCGTAACATTGGAATCTCCATTGCGATGAGCTTCTTTAACTAATGAAGCCACACCTTCCCATGTTAATGTGTGACTAGAATGTTGACAATGTTCAATCCATACCGTCATCCAATCAAGATTGTTTGCAATATACAAATATAGTTCATCCCACTCTCGACCAACTGTACAAAAAATAAATAGATGACTTACAACCGATTTATTTTGAAGATTAAGAATTAATTAAATACAATAACATCTTATAATTACCTCTCACTTTCCTCAATCTACCTTTCCCCATCAAGTACTCCTCTTCGAATTTGTTAATGGGGTTGGGATCCTGAATGCCATCCACATGGATCTTTGCTACAAACTTAGGAAGATATTCAAAAATGTACACCATAGTCTGGTATACCATATATCCCTCCACCATAGAACCCTCAGGATGTGCTCTTTGTCAAACCAAAGCCTTCAAAAATTTCAAGTGTCTCTCAACCATCCACATTGACCTAGTGTGTACACGTCCACACAATTCAATCTCCTCAACTTGGTGTATGAGATAGTGTTCTTGTGCATTGAAAGAAGATAAAGGTGGACACTTTTGCATTTCATACATTAGATGAGGAATTTTTCTCTTCCAATATTTATATCTTCTTTATGGATTTCTTTACATGACGACCACCTACAAGATATTCAAGAAGCAAAAATATATATCACATAACAAGTAAAATAAATCGTAAATATAATATCTATACAGTGAATTGAACAAATATCACTACTTACCTCATGTATTTTCCAAGATCATATATGACTTGCTTGACATTATTGTCGAAGTGGTCTAGGAGAGATAGAGGTAGAACATACTGCAACAATTATAAAATTATCTTTTCATTTTTTTCTAACATAATACAATGAAAAGTACATGCACAGTATACAAATATATAGTAAATACACAAGAACATGAATTACCTTAATTAAGGTATGCCAATCATGCATTTTCATCCCTGGTCAAAATTCACTTTTCTTTCATATGGGATTTTTTATGTTCACAGCAAATCCTGTGGGAAATCGATTTTTTTTCGTATGACTTCTTGTATAGCATTGCTTTGTTGGTCTGTTAATAACCAAGGAAGGTCACTTATATTAATCTAGTCTCCATGGCTATTTGATTGAAAAACATTTTTCATTGCATGATTAGATTCTTGAATGTCACTACAAATTTTGACAATTTTTTCTTTGTCACACCTTCCATCCAATATTTTCCATAATGTCTATGTTATATTCTTTCCAATATGCATAGCATCAAAAAAATGCACAATTTGTAACTGCTTGAAGTAGGGAAACCTACTAAATTGTCGAGGATAACTTTTTAGTCCCTTAGGAAGGTGGTCATTAATGCCTGAACACGACCTTCACAATCATCAATCACATCATTAGTAAATAAAACATGATAGAAAAGATATTTTATGGCATAAACCATTAGATGGAATGGCATTACCTTGACGATTAATTCTATTATATTCCAACTTCCACAGGTGAGGTGTCATTCTTCATGGCTTTGATGTATTCTCTTATTTCCCACTGAAAATATGTTTTTTAGTATTTCAATATGATTTTTGTGGAGAAAGTGTTTATACTCATCAAACACCTGCTTTCCTAAACTTTTTGAATGATGAGATTTCATCTTTGGACCACAAACTGGACATGCAAATTTTCCCTTTGTTTGAAGACCTACAAGATAATGTATAATTGGATTAAATATGTTAATTTTTTTAATTATAATTATCATGCACAACTTGAACACTATAGCATACCACAAAAATGTGTTAGCCCTGAGGCATCATGTATTGTCCATACAAGCATCGCATGGAATTGAAATTGTCTTTGTCCTATTGGTCTAGAGACGTCATACATAGTGACACCATTCCATAACTCCAGCAACTCGTCGATAAGAGGCTCAATATATACATTCATATCTTTAACTTGGTACTTACCTAATCGAATGAACAAAAGCATTATATATATTATTATGACCATTTTACAGCAATATTTATAATTAAATGTAGATGACTATTAAATGATAAAATACATGGAACAATCATTTCCAACATTATGTGCTCCCTCTTTATTGACATCCATGGAGGAATGTTATTGTTGATAACAAAAACAGGCCACGCCGAGTAAACGGATCTTAGCTCTCCAAATGGATTGACATCGTCCGCTGCCAATGAAAGCCTGAGATTACAAGGTTCTTCTTTAAAGTGTGGCCACTTTTCCTCTATGTCCATAAATGTTGAACCATCTACAAGCATTCGAATAATGTCATCTTGACTTCTATTGTGTGCATGGTAATCCATAAATTGTGCCAAGCTAGTGCACTTGAATAATCATTGCATAATGGAATAATGGGAATATAACGAAGAACCTTGCAATGCACCTTTTTGGTTATTTGATTTGTTCAATATCTACTGATATGACATTCAGGGCATTTAGCTCAAAATTCATTTTTTTGGTGATATATAATATGATCATTGGGACAAGCATCTATTGCTTGATACTCCATTCCAATATCTTTCATAATGGCAGATAATTCTCAATATGAGCGAGGTAGAATATTTGATGGTGGTAACAAAAAATCACCTATCAATCTATAGCAAAAAAATATAATTTGTTAATATAAAGAATATTAATGGTACATAATTCACCATTTATTAACTATAATGACATATATGATATAGCTTAACATACATGAGATTGATATGTTGGATAAACCATTCATAACCTTCAAGTTCACCAACAACAATACAGCGGAGAGAAGAGTTATCTGAGAGCCTTCGTAAAGGGCCTCATATGCCTTCTCAAGTAGAGGTAAATCATGAACAACATCAAGGTCATCTTGATCATCATGATCAGTTGTGCCAATACTAAATGTGTCATGGATCAATGTATTTGTACCATCATCTTCAATTGTGTTTTGTGGCTCATGATCATCATCTTCCATGGGATCATTATCTTTAGCTTCGATATTCACACCTCCATGTTCCTCCACTTTGAAAACCATATTCTTTGGGTTGTGTTGATCCATATCATGTGCTCTGGGGTGCTCGACCTATATAAAAATGATCAACATAAATAAACCATGATCATGATCTCATCATCAGGTGATTCTTCTGTATATAAATTGTTAAAACGATATAATAAAAAAAATACCAATGGATGATAATCATGACCCCCTTCAATGTGACCATGCAGTCTACAATGTTTCTTAGTTGTTTTGATTAGAAGTCTTCTAGTCTTTAACCCCTTAAAAAATTTGTAGGGACAATAACATTTTCCGTCACCTTTTATTTTCAAGTTAGACCACAATCTAGCAATTGTCTCCTTATTTTGTTGTTCTCTGATATTATCTGACGCGGTCTTTCTTCACAGGCAAAAAAATTGAGCTATAGAACTACTTATTTAGAAGTTGAAATGTTAGTTATGAAATGACGTTTCAGTATTATATACCAAATTAAATTACTTGAACATAGAAATAATGAAAATTGAACCAAAACCATTTAACTCTTCTTTTTCATCTCAAAACATATATAATGGCTTTGTGGTGATTTAGAGCAGGTGATATGCTAATGGCTTTGTGGTATGCAATCCTTGTACCATATCTTAAGTTGACTAATGTCTAATTGGAGTAATCCATGAGTGTCTAATATGAATTCATTATCAATGTTGTGAAGTCATCAAGAGTATGGTGATAGTCATCCTTATAGGATCCTCTCAATACTATCCAAATCAGTGACAAGTAAGACAAAATTCTCAGTCACACCTTGGGTGCAAGTGAATGATATTACATATACTTTTGGGATGAACACCATTGAGAGTCATAGACCCAAGTTAGTCTAAAAGGAAAGTAACTATCCATTCCCATTCTCATGCATACTTACATGACTAACAAAGGATAGTTTATGTCATTCCCTACCAAGTTGAATAACTTCCTAATGCTTCCCTTGTGTATCCTAAACATTGAAGAGGCCTTATTTGACTTGCCTAATCAATGTGGTTGTTGTCATAATATTAAATACTGAGTTCTACCCTTTCCTCTGCATCAAAATTCTCACACCATGTTTCTTCACCAAAACACACTATTCCCAATCTTCCTCAATACCCTCAATGGTCAGGCCTCAAGCATTAGGCCTCAATACACATCGACTTGCTGACTCAACCAACCTTCCAAGAATAATAACTTTGCCTACTCAATTCACTTGAAGTCACAAACCGGCCTCACAACTCTTGAACAACCTTGTACTCTTAGGACAACAACCTTACACCTTCATTGACAACTCAAAAACCCTTACAAAGACAACATGACACTCCCTTCAGCATAGTGTCCTTCACAAAAACATGCAACACAAACATACTAAACAACTATTGCCAATACATTGACAAAATTCTACAATTGGAATTTATCATTGCCTATTTTATCATCTTGGGTTGTCTCTGCACTTTTGTGGGCCTCTTCAAAATTTATGATCATTAACATTTTAATGGTATAGATTTGATTCCTACTTGACTTTATACTATTTAGGTTTTGTTGCAAGGCCTGTTTTAGCCTGCCTAGCTCCAACTAAGGAAAATTTGTCAAAAGTAAAAATTTGGATTTGTTTTGATCCTAAAGTGTGTTCTAGGTCCTAGTTAAGTCATTTTCAATAATACTTTTAATTTTTGGGTCATTTAATCTAAAATTGCAAAAAAGTTGTCAAGCAACTTTTTCCAAAAATGCAAAAAATGTAAAAAATCAAGAAAAGGAAGTTGAAAAGCCATTTGTTTGGAGCATGTTAGTTACTTTAAAGATCATAAGGATTATTTAGGTCAAATGAATCCATATTGTATGAACTTTTTTGTTGAAGAGCAAGTTTTGCATGAAGAAATTCACTTTTTTGCCTTGTTTTCTAACTTTTCAGTCTGAAACACACATTGTGCATCAAATTTTGTTCATTCTCGTGATTCAAAAATGATTTGTAAATTGAATCTAGTTCATTTTGGTTTCATTTTTTTTCATTCTTATTTGTGTTAGTTATCTCATTTCTTATAAAAACCAGTTAAAACCCTACCTAGGGTATACTGACTAGAAGAAAAATGTAAAACTTAGCAATCCCATGGTGGATTGAGCTAGGATTTAGATATGTGTTTTGTTTCTATGCCTTGTTTTTTACTCCACAGGTGCAGCTGCTTGCAAGAAAGTTTGACATGGTTTTGGGGCAGATAAAGGATTGATATTAGCATGTATCAATCCATGCATGAAGTGATTTTCTAATTGCATGGTGTATGGGAGGATGGTTAAGCCATGTTGCACAAAATTAAACCATGGTTAAGAACGGTGTATGGGAGGATGGTTAAACCATGAGAGATGGTTAAACCATGTCGCAAACTAGAGTGTTGTGTTACACAACACAAGGAGACAAAGCGTCAACACCTTGCAACAATCTCCCCCAAGGGGTTTGAAACCATGACCCAGGCTCTGATACCACTTATTAGAAACATGGTTGTCATTGCACCAAAAGATCAACCTGTTAATGCCCGATACTACTGCTAGACTTAATGAATCCATGGGAGGCAGTTAAACAATGTCGTAAACCAAAGCATTGTGCTACACAACACAAGGAGATCAAGGGTGTACACTTTGAAACAAGGTGTTCTCTAGAGCTTCATTTTGTGGACCAAGGTGAAACATTCCTTTTCTTCCTCGTATTCTTTCTTATTATTTTAATTGTGTTTACTAGCTTCATGTTTCGTACTTTCATCATATTTAGCTTCCAGAATGAAATACATTTCACCTAGCACTATATGGTATAGATTATTGTGTCCTATCCATATAGGATGTTTGCACACCACACTATCATCCTTGACTCATGTGTATGATGCAGAGGTAGGGATATGTATAATGGTTTCAACATACAAAGTCAATGATCATACACTCCATTCTTCTAGACACCCTTGGATACATTACTTGGCTTCTAGGCTTTTGAAAACTAATATGAATTGATCCAACACCATGATGATAGGGTCAAGTATCATGGAAACTTATCATAATTTGTGAAGATGGGGTTCACACCTAAGTGTTGGCTCTCAACAATGCCACACTTCCAAAATTGTTAGTCTCAAGACTTCTCCTATTGGGTCAACACTCATTGATGGCCACAAGGCCAAATAAATGTATCTAGGATTCAAACTCCTTACTCTAGGCTTAGAGGACCCTACACAAGGTCTATGAACACTCACTTGGTATTACAATAGAAAGAGCCTTCCTCTAGAACTTTTTTTGCAACACACACATCATTGGTAATCATTGTTATGATGGATGGTCTATTAGGACAGTAAATAAAATGCTTATTCTTTTTCCACCCTTTGAAACTACAACAAGGTATTTCACTTAGCAGGCTCCCCACACATCACTTCAACACCAAACATTAGGCAATTCAACCTTTTGCCTTCTTAATGCATTTTTTTTGTCTTTCACTAGTTTTCTCAATCTGATACATAGGGATATCAAACCTTTCATGGCATCATCACACGCGCAAACTTCCCCATATGTCCCTATAAGTCTAAGCTATTAAATTTCACTTAGAAACAAACCATTCCACCAATTTTTAGGAATTTCTATTGGTGGAGGGAAAAGGTATGCATTTTTCTTGTTCATTGGTTACCCTACCTAGGGTTTGGACCAGTCTAAGAAGAAAATGTTAAAACTTGTTTATTTCCTAATGAAAATGGATGCAAAAAAAAGATATGAAAAGTAGATTTGGTCTTCTTTCATTTACAATTAGTCTCAAACCTCAACTCTACATGTGCAAGTCATACAAATGCAATTTGCAAACATGTAACGTTAAAAAATTACAAAAATGGATGAGTTTTTATTGCTTCAACTTAAAAATGTAAAACATCAACCCTTGGGTCATACAATGTAGACCTATTTATGCCCATACAATCAATTTTCATCATCCAAACCAACCCCAACTACCATCTAACAACTTTTTGAAAAGTTGACAAGAATTTATGCAAAAAGTTGTCAAGACAACTTTTACAAATTTGAAGCAATTGATCCCAAACTTTCACAAATGGGTCCAGATGAACAATAATGGCCCAAAATGGCCTCATTAACATGAAACAAAATTAAATGAAATAAAAACCCAAATTTGACCATTTTGAGCATAAGGGTGCTCCTGCACTAGTGTACATCCTAGACAAAGAGATCACATAATTGTCCAAAAGGTCTATGTGACCTACACTTTTGTCTTTTGTGAACCAAATAGTTTGATTAATTATTTTAGTTAATTAAACACTCTCTCCTTTTAATAGTGAAAAAAATCAAAGGTCACAATGACTCAAAGGTTTTTCATGAGTGGAGAGTAGGAACTTGGGTCCTCGAGGGGTTTGATTACCCTTCATAGTAGTTCGATTTTCCTCTTCTATATTTTGTTGAACCTGACATGATCTCACGTCTTGATTCTAAAACCTTTAAAATTTTCAAATATTTCTTTCTTCTCTCATTTTTATAGTATTTCTTGAGTGTTGTAACACTCTTCTATGAGCTTTACGACCTAGACCATTTCTAGATACATAGTGATGAGTTAAAGACCAATCATTCTTTTGAATTGTTATAGTCCAACTAGATCTAGTCCAATGTTTTTCAGGAAACTCTGATCCTTTTGATCCTCGTTATTTTCATCTAGGTTTTGAGGTTTCTTCTACATCTAATTCTCAACTAAACTCTTAGCATATTTCTTCAATGAATACCCCTCTTAGGTCTCTTCCTGTTATTGATCATGAATCTTCTCTTTTGGTCTCATTTGATTAAATACAATCTCTAGAGGAGAACTTGAGGGATTTCAAAGGATCTTTTAATAGAGAGAATTTAATACCCCAAGTTTGTTCTATTTTTAGTAATCTGAGAAGGAATCTTGTCTGAAATCTCAAGGGTCATTAGTTGCCTCAGGCACTAACACAAATTGTAGAAACTCATGTGCCTTTTTTTGTGCCTAGGCCTTAGGACACACATTTAGGCATCACTGGTCCTTAGCTGAATGTTGCAATGTCTGGGGTATTTTTCCACATGGTTGATATAGGTCCTACTCTTGATCCTTTATCTGGTAACACAAACAATGTGTCTATTATTCTTAATATCAATGTTTGCTAGACTCCTTTTGGGTACATCATGCCTCTACCCTCTACCTCTACTATGGCTACTTTCACTATTTATATTGTTGCAATTAATATTGCTCTAGTTAATGTTTATGTTAGCCTAGGTAATTTTCCTCCGCCTCCTCCACCCGTTCATGCAATTTTAAATACAATATTGCAAAATATGGGTCAATTGCAATTGTAGCTTTCTAATATGGCCAATACTGCTACTTAGTCCTTGCTTGCTCAATACTATTGCCACAACCTACGTGTTGTTCATATCTAGAATTATCCTCTACACTAAGGGGTTGAGATTCCTAAGCCTCTTGAATGGTGATGGTGATCTGCAACTACATTTGAATTATTTCACTACTCTACAGTGATTTTCGTCATCAAGATCATAAATTGGCCAACCTGTTCTCTCAATCTCTTAAGGAGACCGCACTAGAATGGTATTTCTCTTTTTATAATAACTCGACCTACTCTTTTGATTAAGTATTGAATGAGTTTCTCTAAATTTTTCAAGTAAACATTCGTAGCAAGGTCACTATCAATTACCTTTTTCATTGCAAGCAATAGTCGAACGAGAAACTTATCGACTTTATCACTCATTTTTAGTCTATCTCTTTCAATATCTCTTATGTCTTTTCTAACTATGATTGGTAGTTTGTAGGTGGCATTTAGGGATAAAGTTTCCTTGCTTAATTATCCTAGTTCAATCTCGGCCAGACTTGACAGGTCCAAAATTCATATGCAAAATGAAATCGATAGTGTGCAACCCCAGACCCTAAGCCTCAATAAGGATTTTAAATATTTTTATCTCATTAGATGTTAAACATAATAGATACACTATCCTAAGTAACTAATCATAAAGGAAAACAACCTTTGTCACTCAAATCATTGATCCCTCACTAGGATTGTTTTTGAGAAGTAGAGCCTAACCTTTTAGTTGTTTTGCATGAAATGCCTAACTCCACGCAAGAGATCGCACGCAGGGTTGCTTTGGGTTGATCAAGGCCAGAGGTCGACGCCAAGCTTGCGCGGGATTGCTTTGGGTTAAAATGAATTGCGATGTTTGTTTGTTTTTTAAGTAATGCCTGTGTTCGTCAGAATTGCAACGAACGTGGGCACTTATTTTCAAAAAAAAAAAATTCATTAGTAATGCCTTCTTCGTCAAAACCAAATGTGAAATTCTCGTTGGAATTCCAATGAAATCGGGCATTTTTTCACAAAAAAATCAAATTTGGTCACAATATACTTTCTCCGTCCGAATTTTAGGCCAAATGTATTAGTGTTATCATTCTTATATTTTTGGAGGGCTTGATGACTATTATTCCCTTTCTCATGACCATGCATTCCTACTTCAAATTCACCAATAGATGCATCCATATCTAAGACTGCAACATCTACTTGTGAGGTACCCACAATCATCATATTTGGAAATAAATCCTTGTGGTTGGGTGGATCTAACAATATAAAATGAATATTTGTGTAGACGCCTAAAATCAATCAAATTAATATTTAATTAATTTAGCCTTTTTGGATAATAAATTAAATTAATTATGTTAGTTCTCTTCTTCTTAAAATTAATTAAATCATATTTTCATTAATTTTATCACTATAACCTTTATAATTAATTTATCAAAATTAAATATTCCTTACCCTTCTAAAATCATTACTCTAATATTTCTTATAAATCATAATTAGCTAATTAATTCCAATTAATTAGTCAATCCCCTGATTCTTACAAATCATCCCCTTAATCCTATCATCTATCCTAATTAATTCTACTCTAATCATGATTATCATTTTCCCCAATTTTATATTCTTCCACTCATTCTCTTTCCTCATATTCCATCCTCCTAACTTACCCACTTGCACTATCCTTCATCAACCCACCTAATCAATCTTCCTAATCGTTTGCAAACAATTCTTTGCCATAAATGGCTTTCCCATCCCATCCTCCAAACCTTAATGCCACCAACTTTACCTCTTCCAAGGAATGTCAAATCCTTGCATATCCCCATGCCCCCTCTTCCCAATAAATTTTTGAATTCCTCATTCCTTTATTCTTCCCACACATCCTCCTATTTTGAAATTTTAATTCCTCTTGTCCTCTCCCAAGGAATTTTATATTTCTTTCCTCTCTTCCCAAGGTACTTGGGGAACTCTTCCCCATGTACTTGAGAAGCATGGAGACAAGAAATGTCTTTATGGAAAATCTCTTGGATCTCCCACTTTGTCCTCTCAATCCTCTTCCACCTTCTTTCAATCCTAGCCCTTCATTCATCTTTAATCTTGGCCATACAGTTTGGGCCCCTCCAATCTATAAATTGGAGTCTCCAATCCTCACAAATCTATTAGATTTGTGTGAATGTTGTCATTGATGTCAAAACCGGCGATCCAGTTAGGACCGGATGTGGTATGTTGTTGTTGTAGCATTGGAAGTAGTTTTGGTATTACAAGTTGAGAAATAGTGGAAGATAGGTATGTATGTGATATATGGAGTAGTAAGGCACATGTGATCTACTGGAGTCATTTCTAGAAGATCCTCTTCTCTGGAATCTTGTGTTGTGCTTATCATGGTTTGTATCTATTTTTGGTATCAACTATCAGTCATATCAGTTGTATTTCTATCATGTTTTGTGTTCCAGAATTTGTGGTATCTATGGCCTGTGTATCTTGGAGTTAGGAGTTGTTGTTCTTGGAGTTTATTCTTATGGTTCCGAGTCTATGGGTCGGGTAGACCCCTATTTTATTCTGGTAATTAAGGTGTATGTTTCAATAAAAGAAGTGTGTAAAAGATCAAGTAAAGACTGACCTTGTTATCATGCTTTTGGTCGAGGCTTTATTGGATAATGTGTTGATCTGAGCATTATGTTATTGTGTAAATCATTAGTGTTTGGCCAACATTATATTGGAGTATGAGCTTATCGGTATATATATACATAGAAGATGTGTGTGTGTATGTGTGTGTGTGTGTGTGATATCAGATAGAAGAGCAGTGTGCGGAACAACAAAGTATATGTGAGTGTTGTGTGATAGAGTAAGAAGTGTGTGAGTAACAGAGTTGTGGACAACAAAGCAGTTGCAATGAGAGTATATAGTATATAAGAGAAGGTGTGTGTGAAGTGTGTCAAAGTGCAGATAGTGTTGCATTTATCCTTTACCGGATCTACTGCAAGCAGTTGGATTACAAAGTAGTGTCACAATGGTGTAGTAATCCTTTGCTAGACTTGTTGCAGGTAGTTGTGGACAGTTTGGAAAGATCCCTTACTGGATCAATTGTGAGTTTTTGTGAGTTGATACCTAAGCCTACACTGGAACTAATCTCATGCATTAGGAGATGTAATTTTCCCAATTCACTTATTTACTATTGCAGTGAGCATTTCGGCAGTGAGCCGTTTTTGTAATCTGACAGTGAGCACCCCTTTTGTAAACACCATATAACTAGTTATATTATCTTGAGAGATAACACTCTATATGGTTTTTTCCATTTGGGTTTTCCACGTATAAAATCTAGTGTTCAATTTCTAGTTTTGTTATTTGCTTGTTATGCATTTGTTGTTGATAAGATTAATTGTTAAATTTAATTGGCAAAAATTTTATAAGCGTGGGAATACTGATTCACCCCCCCTCTCAGTATTTTGGTCCATTCAACCAATTCAACAATTATTATCAGAACTTTGGTCCCTTGCTTGAAAGCTTAACCGCTTCAGGGAAATCCTTATTGGTTGAATCATGGCACCAATGTGTATGACCGGAGAATATGAGTTGGATGAAGAATTATAGACAGCTCTTGAAGATTTGAAAAGTGTTGAGTTTGAGAATGAGGAATTGAAAGAGAATGTGAAGGTAGTGAATGAATGAGTATAGAAGCTGAGAGAACGGATATGGAAGTTCAAGCTGAGACATAAGTTAACAATCAGTTAAAGTAGGCGAATGAAACCGTTAAAGATTTGATGTTGAAGATTGAAGAGAAGAACAAGATAGAAGAATCCCTGAAAGAATCAATTAAGCTAAGGAATGAAGAATGTGAAAAGCTGGAACAAGAAGTGAAGAAGTTGAATGTGGAAAGTAAAGTTCTTTAAAGTAGTAAATTGTTGGAAGAATTGATTAACTTGCAAAAAGCTCATTTAGACAAGACTAGACTAGGATTTCAACCTAGTGAAAGTTCAAAATAGAATGATAAACATAAAGGCAAGGAGGTTAAGGTAGAAGCAGAAAAAAAAAAAAATGGAAGATGCAAGCACAATGCGGAATCAGAGATGTAATGCAAGGAGACCATAGGTTCATCAACCGAATGCACAAAGGTATCCATCATTTAATGGTTATTGTTTTCAATGCAATAAATTTGGTCATAAAGCTACAAACTGTAGAAACATTCAATATTACAATTGCAAGAAGTTTGGTCATAAAGCAAATTATTGTAGAAATCATGCTATGATTCCAGTTGGAGCAAATAACATGAATAATAACTTTCATGGATATTTTTATGTATGCAATGGATATGGTCACAAAGCCAATTAGTGCAAATATACAACGCATTTGGCAAATTCAGTGCAAAGGAAAATCAATTGTTACAAGTGCAAGCAATCCAAATGTTATGCTAATCAGTGTAAGAATGAAGTTGGTATGGAGAAGTCTACTGAGAAGAATGAGGTGAAGGCTAGTGAATCAAAGAAAAAGGAAGTCATGGTTTGGAGAAAGAAAGAGGTGAACAATGAGAGCAAACTCGATGTACTGGAATCCAATGGTTGCACCTCTTCCTCCGATAACTAAGATTATTGCTTTGGCTCAAGGGGAATTTTGAAGGAAAATATTTTGATTCCCTCTTTTGAGCTAGTTCATGTCATTGGTCTGGCATGACTGTATTTGGGATATAATCCAGTAATTCAATGTTTGTGTTGACGTCATTGACAAGACATCTTTTGGAGGCAAAACCCTAGAAAGAATTGGTAAGATAAATTTGGGAATTTAAGATCATTTTCATCATTGTGCGAAGAAAAGAATTGTTTAAAGAGTAGGAGTAGTAGTTAAAAGAGCATAGAGCAGAGGAGCAGAGCAAGCATGGAATCAAAGATGATGGTCGGAGAATCAAGCAACATAAGTTTTTAGTTTTTGTGAAAAAGTACGATTAGATGAGTTTGACACAGAAAAGATCAGAAAAATGGAAAGAAGTCTAAGTGAAGCAGATTTGCAGAGGGTCTAGGAGTTAAGTCATAAAGGAATGATTTATGGAGTGAGTTTCTGTGGTTTGACAATATGGATGTGATCAAGTTAATCTTGAGTCATATGCAAAATGAATGTATCATGTTGGATAAACCCTATCTGATCAGGAAGGACATTATTTCGGCTATTACTAGCCTGTGCAATAGTGGGAGTGTACCAGTTAAGAAGACGGTAAAGAAGGAGGAGGTTGAAACCCTAACTAGTGTGATGGGTGATCAGAGAGCATTGTTGATTGACAAACTTATCAATCTTGTTGTGAGGTATATTGAATATGGTATATCCTACTAGATTTATTTCAGAAATAGGGAAGGTTTCACTATGGCTATTGCAGTGTATGTTGTGCATAAGATTTCTATGGAAGCTATGTTCAATTTGAGTGAATTGTTAAAGGATCGGCTTTTAGAGAATATCAGTATGACAAAAGAGCAAGGCTACCCTTTCCGGTTTGGATCGTTGCTTGTGTGTTTGGCTATATTGTTTAGTATCTCTTACGACAAAGGAAAATGTGTTGTGGGAGTCTCATGTCTTGGTTGCTAGGTAGATCTTTCAATATCTTGATGGATTGGATAAGAGAGAATATGCATGTGATGCTTATTTCAAATCATTTGTGGATATGTGGAATATTGGTCCGGTTTCCCCTACTATCGGTTCCGCTATGGAGGGTCCGACCTCTAGAAAGAGAAAGTGTAAAGAGATTGAGTCCTATGTTTCTCCTGAACTTGAGAAGAAGCAGAAAGTGGAGAAACGGGAAGAAGTAATTCAGTTGGATGATCCAAATTCCACTATGGTCAAGGAAGAATTGGAGGTTGTTGAGCAAGAAGAAGATTCAGAAGAAGAAGATGATAAAATGCAGGATTTGTTGGAAAAATGTGAAGATGCTAAAAGGGCTCTATCAATTTGCATAAATTAGATGAGATATTGTATCAACAGAACAGCAAGGTTTACAGATATTGTTTACAATGATCGACAACTATAGTGAAGCACAAAGCTAAAGTTGAATTTGTTGAAGAAGAATTGAGTTCTATCAGTAAGACATTTGATATTCTGAGTGACAAGGATGGAAAGCAAAAGAAAAAGGTGAATTCCCTGCAAGATGAGTTGTTGAATTTGCAAAGGTCAAAGGAAGATTAAGTGAGTGTTTTTTGGAAAGTCGAGGAGATTGTTGAAGCTAAACTAGAGCATTTTGCAGCGTTGCTTAGTGAGGTAGTTGAGTATGAATAGAATTTGTCTATTCTAGATAGTTTTTCTCATGTTGTTGATGTGTTGGTAGAGTGCAGAAGCTTATTTGTTAGCATTAAGTTAGTTGTTCGTTCTTGGAAGGTTCTCCTTCCAGAGCTTAAGGAGAAGTATAAGTAGATATTTCAGAAGAAAAGCAGTTGAGAATCTTTCTGAGTTGTCTTTTTCATCAAAGGCACCCTTTGTCCTTGATGTCAAAGGGGGAGAAAAGTAAATGGAGAAATAAGGAGAAAGGTAAATGGAGATGTATAAGGGGGAGTTATATGCGAATATGGAGTTACATACAGATATGTTTTTGAGAGATGTTTTGTCATCAATGACAAAGGGGGAGATTGTTATATTTGTGTGAATGTTGTCATTGATGTCAAACTCAGTGATCCAATTAGGATTGGATGTGGTATGTTGTTGTTATGGCATTGGAAGCAAATTGGTATTACAGGTTGAGCAATAGTGGAAGACAAGTATGTGTATACGGTGAAAATGGATAATGAAAAACAACAATATTGAAATATTAACAAGGATCCAACCACAAAACCCTAGCCTAACAATGAAAGCAATCCACCATACACAAATGAAGATACCTAAGACCATGCAAATAAACAAAATAAATGAAATATACCGTTCACATGTCAAGTAGGGTTTCAATCTTCATTTCTTCCTATCTCCGTTGATCTTGTTTGATATATTTGCTCTCAGATTTTATGTGTGCACAAGAGCTCAACAAAGAACGGATTGTGGTTGATAGCTTGATCGCAAGAAGGCTTGATTGCATAAGATCGATTAGACGATTAGACAATTAGGGTTGATAATGAAGGAGAGTATTCTCTTATATAGAAGGCATTGTAAGAAATGGAGGCATAAGATTAAGAGGTGTAAAGATAAATGGTCGGCTAGGATTAAAGGGTAGGTAGAGTAAATGATAAAGTGGGTAGGTAAGAGATGAATGACGTGTCATGGATAGAAAAGGCTAATGAATTAATTAAATAAATAAATATTTGTTTAATTAATAGAGGAAGTAGGATCAATTAAATAAAATAAATATTTATTTAATTTAGGAGAAAGGACAATTTAAATAAATAGAAGTATTTATTTAAATGAGGAAAGACTTAGAAGAGGATTAATGAATTAATTAAATAAATAAGAATTTATTTAATTAATAGAAGACTTAAGATAAAATAATTAAATAAATAAAAATATTTATTTAATTAGACATGACAATTTTAGGTGTTTACAGTATGTATGTGATATATGAAGCAATAAGGCACATGTGATCTACTTCAAATCCAGAAGATCCTCTTCTCTAGAATCTTGTGTTGTGCTTATCAAGGTTTGTATCCAGTTTCGGTATCAGCTATCAATGCTATCAGCCATATTAGTTGTATTGCTATTATGTTTTGTGTTTCAAAATTTGTGGTCTATGTATCTTGGAGTTAGGAGTTGTTGTGCTTGGAGTTTGTGCTTATGGGTCTATATCTATGGGTCTGGTAGACCCTTGTTTTGTTATGATAATTAAGGTGTATGTTTCAATAAAAGAAGTGTGTAAAGGAAGTATGTAGAAGATCAAGTGAAGGCCGACTTTATTATCATGTTTTTGGTCGAGGCTTTATTGGATAACATGTTGATCTAAGCATTGTGTTATTGTGTAAATCATTAGTGCTTGGTCGACATATTATATTGGAGTATGTGCTTATCAATCAATCTATATCTATATATATATATATATATATATATATATATATATATATATATATATAAAAGAAGATGTGTGTGTGTGAGATCAAATAGAAGAGCAGTGTGTGGAACAACAGAGTATATGTGAGTTGTGTGATAGAGTAAGAACTGTACGAGTGACAGAGTTGTGGACAACATAGCAATTGCAGGGAGAGAAGGAGTATACAATATATGAGTGAAGGTGTGTGTGAAGTGTGTCAGAGTGAAGATAGTGTTGCAGACATCCTTTACTAGATCTATTGCAAGCAGTTGGATTAGCAGAGTAGTGTCACATGGTGCAGTAATCCTTTATTGGACTTGTTGTAGGCAATTGTGGACAGTTTGGAGAGATCCCTTACTGGATCTGTTGTGAGTTTGTGTGAGTTGATATTTGAGCCTACATTGGAACCGATCTCATGCATTAGGAGATGCAATTTTCCTAGTTCACTTATTTACTATTGTAGTGAGCATTCCGGCGATGAGCCATTTTTGCAATCTGGCAGTGAGCCACCTCTTTTGCAAACACCATATAATTAGTTATATTATCTTGATAGCTAACACTCTCCATGGTTTTTCGCATTTGGGTTTTCCACGTATAAAATCTAGTGTTCAATTTGTGGTTGTGTTTTTTGCTTATTTTGCATTTGTTGTTGATGAGATTAATTGTCAAAGTTAATTGGCAAAAGTTTTATAAGATTTGGAATATTGATTCACCCCCCTCTCAATATTCCAGTCCATTCAACCAATTCAACAAAATCATCCACCTTTTGAGTAAACTTATGTTGTCCATCTTAGCTTCAACAATCATCTACCATACCTTCATTATGCCAAAATCTTGTCTCGCATAAGCCAAACCCATCATCTACCACACCCATCCCATATCATCTATCTTGTGTAGTGGATAAACAAACCACATCAATTCCATCTCAAAAAAGAAAATCATGTGGAGCATTGGGTGCACACCACTTCAAACTCAGTCAGAGGAGAGAAAAGGTATAAAGGTTCTTTGTGTGTTTTGAAAGTTTTTATTGTCTTCCATGCTCATAATGCACTATAGAAACTTTCATGGTTACACCTCTCTGTCTTCCTTTAGTGACCACCATTTTGGACTATGGGTTAAGCCTTATCTCTTTGCCCACTACTCAATAACATGTCAATGACCCCTATTTGATCTGTGTATGAAGTCTTGTTGTCCTTAAATATTATATGAAAAACAATGATAACAAGACAACTGTCTTCATCAAATCTTCTTTGGTTCTCATGTTAACCATTGCCATCATGTCATTTGAAGGGAAACTTGATGTATACTTAACAAAATAAACATGTTCTCCACATTCACTAACTTGAGCATCTATTCTTCTAACTTCATTCTCGCATAGACTATCCTTCTTAGACTATTTAAACTACATGTTTAAAGATTTTGATACTTCCATTCCCTTGCTGTAGCAGACCCTTTTAGAGTACATTTGCCCTCACTTCATTCACATCTAATACCTTGAAAGGCTTTGCTCCATGCTGGTCATATATATGACCTAGATTCTTTTTCCAATGACATGTGAATAGCTTTCAAACTGTAATTTATTATATTAGCTTCAAAAACCTTGACTTTTGTCCATTATTAAGAAGAAATCTATACCTTTGAACCACTGAAGCTGGAAGCTTTTAGGGTCTTCAACTGGACTTTTTGCTCATCCTATCATATCTCTATCTCAATCTGTCCTCAAGAATGATTTAAACATTGCTTTCTCTATCCTAGTCCTCTTTATTGATCCCTCCATGAAAAACTACCTTCTTTATTATCCTTAATGATATACTGCCCTTCTAGATTACTCTTTGTTTGTTTCTTTGGCACACTATGATCTCCTTGCATACATGGGCGTGTGAAGCCACAACACAAGAGCTGTCTTTGTCTTCATATAACTATCCTTTCTTGGCTTACAAAAAAATATAGAGGATGCAATGCATTCAACCAATTTCTATACAAAAAAGAAGCACAACATGACAACGATCATACACAAGCAACATACAAGTGCTTTCAGCATACCCATGAACAGTTAATAAACAACACGCTTGTACTCAGAAAAAATCTAGAAGCAACATTCAAGTGCTCATGAAATATTGCAAAATAATGCACAAATTGATTCTTAGCCTAAGAATTTGATGACTTGCTCTTGTTTTATCTTTTCCTTATTGTAATATAAGAGGAAGGAGCTAACCTTGAGCATGATCTTGAAAAATCACATGTACGAACCAACACCAGCATTTTAAGAAACCTGGACACGTAGGGAATGATTTGTCTCTACTCTATTTAACTCCTACAACCTCTTTCCTCTTCCTTTTAAAACGTGGGTAAGAAACCTTCAACTTTTTGAAACGTGGATATCTTTTGAGTGACCAGGAGTGGGTATCATGCCATGCCATGCCATGAAAGAACCTTCCAAGCAGACTCAACAAATAACCTTGAACTGTTGATGTTATGTGCCCTAATGCAACTTTAAAGCTTTCAGAAGAGAAAAAGAAAATCAACTCTTCCATTTTTTTGACATAATATCTTAGCACTGAAAATTACTTTTTACCTTCTCGGCCTTACATTTCCTTAGGGTCGATTTTCAAACCATGGAAAGTTTCATTATTTCCTTTTCTCTCCTATCTCTTTGCATCTCCTAGGATTTTCTTTTGTGGGTCGCGTCCATTTTGTGTGTGCAGAATTTCAAGATTTAAAGGGCAAAGTTATCTTGGAGTTCTTTGTCAAGGTCTGCAAACAAGATTGGAAAGGGTTAAATCTGGGTGCACAAGTTGTGAACCCTCTCTTTACATTTCAATTGATCAGTCTTTGTTATCATTAGAAAATCATTGATTGTTGTAGTGTTTGGCGTGCTCTGCATGTTGAAATTAGACTTAAAATTAACCATACACATTTGGACTTGGACTTAAAATAAACTCTTTTGTCTTTTAATCCCCAATATCTACTTATGTATGCTCTCTTCTCACATATTAGTAACAAAAATGAGTGAAACAAAAATAAATGATCTTGCCTAGAGAAGTGATCACTCTATGGGACAACCTCAACTTTAGTGTTCCAATGGAGAATAAATAGCAAGGGATGAATCAAAAGACATACCTCTTGAAAGTGGAATATTTTCAATCTAGGCTAAGCCTCTAAGAACTTTAAACTTAAATAAATGGATGTGGAAAGTGGGTTACCATTTCCTCCTGACTGTTTGTCAATGTTCCTTTTCATGGTTGAGGGGCCATTATGATTGAGGTTCTTGGCTTTGTGACTCACCACTATAGACCAATCTATTATTTTCCTAGGAGGTAGAGACCTAAAGGCAGCTTGAATGCTAGACTTAGAATCAGTAGATGTTATAGGGCAATCGTAAATCTTCAGTCCAAAAGATTGACATCTATAGCAAGTATTTGGAAAATTTAAATAGAGAACATTAAGTGTATCTCCTCTATTCAATTTGGATGTTAATTTTCTCCTTTCAATCCTCCAAGAGATCCACTTCTAAATAGACCCTTATACGAGGTTGAGTAGACAAGAACGTCTAGTTCAACACGCACAATAAAAACTAAAGATGTAACTATTTATGTCCAAAAAAAATTGCACAACAAAGGTAAGCCAAAAAAAACTGTGCCCAATTAGGAGCATAGAGCTTTCCCATAAGAGATGATAAAATATTTAGTCTAGAGTGAAAAGATGAACAAAGAAGAGTAGACCATGTTTAAGGATGGCCTCAACAAAGTAAGATTCAACAAAACAAAAAGGAAAAAACCTTTGGTAATGTTTTGCATAGTATCAAGGCTTGACTGAGCCTTGATCACCCGATATTTGAGAATTTGACTTTTCCACAAAATATCTTATTAAAGTTCAATTCTAGAACCAGTGACATGTATTGTCAAATTCTAAAATAAGGAGAACCACATCTGGAGGTGTTTCAACAAGCATACCTCATGTAACACCTTGGAAACAAACTTTTTGGGCCTTTTCAGTGAATAACATTGTCAAAGGTTGTCAAACTTTAACTCTGGCAACAACTACAAAATGATGGAAGGTTAAGGTTGTTAAGGGGAAAGAAACGCCTATAGATGTGTAGCCTGAAAGGCACCACAATAAATGAATAAAACAAAACCAACTCTTTCAAAATAAGGGATATGACATTAAGATAATACAAATCAAAACCATAGCAAAGTCGAAATCACCTCTTCATTTTATAATCTTGCTATATTTGAGACTCAACTTTTGTTCGCTAGTTATTCAACTCCTCAAAGGTGATAAATTCGACATAATCTTTGATGAGATTTGAGTTTCTTGGTACAATAAATAATACTAACGAACAACAATACATTTTTATTCATGAACAACAATAAATAATATAGGCACGAACAACAATACATAGTTTATTCATGAACAATAAATAATATAGGCACGAACAACAATAAATAGTACATCCACAAACAACAACAAATAGCTAGAGATAAACTCACACCACTAGAATTGAAAATCTTTATCTGAGAAATATATCTTTTAACTTTAGATTGTTAATTTGAGTTTATTTATTCTCTTCTAAATATAAATTTTAAAAAAATAGAAAATTCAGGATTATTAATGAAGTGAAGTTAACCTATATACTACTCAAATGTTGAATGAATTCAAAATAGTTGTTGAAAATTATTTATCTTTGGTACTTTAGGGTCAACTCCTACGTTACAGATTGGAATTCTAACTTTGAATGATCGTTAGAAAGCATAATTCATGAACTAATTGTATTGCTGTAAAGCCATACACCAGAACACATCAAGAAATATGAGGTAACTCCAGGGGATACACTCCAAAAGCCACAAAAGTTGCCAAAACAGAAAATTTCAAAAATAAATATATTTATTTGGAATTTTAGAAAACTGTCTAGAACTCTTCCAATTCGACCACCCAAACTCTCCAAATTAGAATAGCATTTAGCTATGTTTAGTTAGGCAGTCTTCCCATTAATCAAAAATTGGAGTTGATATGTTAGAATGCAACATGACAATAAAACAAGAATTCTCAAGGGGCTTCAAAATGTATGTCGAGCGAGGTTTGTTTAAGGTCAAAGCCATGCTAGTGCCTTCACGGAAGTTCGTGTGTTCAATTTGTCTTTGCCTTCTCAAACCACAATTATGCCAACAGACGCTATCTTGGTGTAGATGGAGTAGTCTCGACTTTTAAGCAAAACAGCGAATGTCAAATTCATTGGACTCCGATATCATTTGTTGACTCTAAACTCCTTGACCTAATCCTTACCTGTGAATAAAGTATTGTGACTCTTTGGGTAGGGTTTCCTCATCCCTTTAGTATGGGTCAAGGATGTACAGTGAATGATTATATGAAACCGAGAGGCTGGGCAATCAACAAGCTTGAGAACGTTAGAGCCTTAATGAATGCAACCAATGGTATATACTGAAATCAATCCATAAGTCATTGTACATTAAATTTTAAAACGGCTGATTCTAGGGAAAATTAGAGATGCAAATTTACAATACACAATCTATCCAAGGAATTTTGGCACATACGCTGTACTTGAATCCCTACATTACTGGTGTACCTTAATCACAGATTTAATCCTAGTACACCATAGTTACTTAGCTTCAATTTCAACAATCCATTAATCACATATTCTTAAAAGTTGTAACTACATTTCACCAGCTGTTTTGCATAGTCAGAAAGAAATTTTGTGGCCTGCATTACAGAACTCTCAAAATGTATAACTTACAGCTGCAACTTTAGTAGTTATCGGAGGGCTCAGTTAGTCAATTATATTTCATAAATTCTAATGGATCTAGATTGATTATTCATAAGAATAGATTCTTCAAGACCCATGATAAAAAGTAGAAATGTAGGAGGGTTGTCAGGCACAATGCAAGAAATACTCATCATTATTAACAAATAATTGACAAGACTTTGTTGTACATTGAGAATAGTAACCGCATAGTCATCAGAGTAAACGTTCTCAAGAAAGAACAAACCTTTCCTGATAATTTATTTTACAAAGAATTAACAGAAGATCATACACGGGCATGTTCTAAGCATTTGATGCAGCCTAAATTACTTACAGTTGTGAAAATAAACCAGGATTCAAATCAGTTGAGAAGTGAATCTGTACAGACCATGGCCATAGACAAATTCTGAACTCATTCGGTACAAGTGAAGTGAAGAAGACTCCGTTGTTTGACAGATGTGAATAATTCCAGTGTTAGGATACTAATGGAAGTCAGATCATGGGAAATCTATAAGTAATGCATTCACTAGGTTACAGAGTTCCCACATGAAATGAATTACATCCAGCCCAAACTTTGTACACGTCTTCCAACTGAAAACTTTTGTTTTATTCACTTTCTGGTTTAATTTGACTTGAACCAAATGAACTGATACCATTCATTATTCGAGGGTGATGCCTCATGTTGGACATACTTCTTCAGCACTATCGTAGAGGAAAAACAGAGGATTCGTTCCGTGAAACAGGGAGCATAATAAATACACCGTGAACCTCTGATTTTGATACATCCCGCTTGTCCTTATCAATTGCATAGCAAATGTATATTGTATCTATAGCATTATCCAGAATATGGGTAAAGAACAAAAGAATCATGAAGAGCAGTGCCCATGCAAGAAACATCACAAAATAGGCATCCCCTCCAAGTGATGTTGCAGCTTTCAATATTGCGCATACCTGTATGTTTAAACACAAACTTCATATTAAGCATAGAAGATGCCGTTCCAGGAGTTCTTACCGACCAAACAAAAAAGAGAAATGTTTGCACGGGAAAGGTCATGGTTACCTACCACAATAGCATAAATAACAGTCACAACAAATGATATTCCAAATAGTATGCGATATGATATTGTCTCAACAACAGCGGCTGAAAGGAGATTCCTCTTTAGAAGCTCATAAGACATCTTGGCAGACGAACAATAACTCTTTCCTGTAATTGCTGCAAAATTAATTGTGAACTTGTTGACAGATTCAATGGTCCACAGTACAGAATTGACACAACAGCGAAGAATAGCATATAAAACTCCTTCCTTCCCTTCTCTTCTTGCAGAATCAACAGCAGCTCGAACAATTCGTACAACCCCAAATATAAGGCCAGAAAAGCAAACAGAGCCGAAGGAATGAAGAAACGCATTCCTGCCCAATATATACATCTAAATTTTAAATATCTCCCTGATAATAAAAGATATCTCTGTTTCTGTTCTACATGCACTGCAAAGTACTACTCTTAAAAACATTCTGACATTAAAATGTTTTGTGAGGAAGAAAACAAAAAGAAATTATATGTGCAACTTATCTACAAACAGTTTTGGGACAAAATTTTCCAGAAATGGAGTTTTTGACTAAGAATCTTGGGAAGAAAATAACTACATATGGGCAAAGTAGGTGGAGCTGCTTAGTAAGTATACACTATATTGTCTTGGAAAATTTCGATCCTAACAAGGTAACCTGAATCTGACAAGAGGAAATTGTGGTTCCATATGCATGCACAAGAATTGAAATTAAACAATTCCACTACATTCTTGTCTAGGGTTAGGTTTGCACATAATTGATAGTACATCAGCATGAAACAGGCATAGTTCTAAAAAGGCACTAAGAAGTCATTTCTCCAAATTACAGAGAATAAGGTCAATTAGATAACTTAAGGGGTATAGGGATTGGGGTAAGTGTCAACATTCAATGGGAAATATGATAGTGCATCTGAAATCACCCATTCAGAAATGTTACAGTGGCAAGGCTCATACATTGACAGTTTAAAGATAACAGAGTGGAGAGTCAAGTAAGCTTATTGCCAATACACAAGGTTGGAATGGTTTGAAACTTTGAAGTGCCCCCTCCTAAACACCTTTTCATTTTCTACAGCAGTTCTTTTCTTTCCCTTACGATTCCCTTAAGGAAAGATAATTAATATTATAAAACTGAAATTAAATAGAGGTTGGACTTAATAATGGTCAAAAGGCATATGAAGGGTTGTGTCCCATGAAGGGATAAAGTATGATAAGAAAAGAAATCAAGAAGAAAGAAAAGCAATTTAGGAGATATATTATTTATTTTTCCTTTATGGAATATGAATCAATTATTCAGCAATCTTGAGGATAAAATCCCTCATAGATCACAAATTCATGGACAAAAACCCTTAATTTCTTGAGGATAAAATCCCTCATAGATCACAAATTCACGGACAAAAACCCTTAATTTCTTCATCAAGTTAGTGGATGAAAACCCCTTACTTTAGCAAGAATATTTCAAGACATTTGTACAAATAAAATAGTTGCAAATTACAAGATTACAGCAGATATTCAAAAATAAGTTCATATTTTTCAGAATTATATTATTAAATTTTCAATCTGAAATATATATCAAAATTATAATAATACTTGTGAGCCTTATTGTGAATGTGGGATATTTATTTTAAGAAAAATTAATAAATGTTATAGAAAAGTACATTACATCAAATGGTATCAGAGCTTTGATCTTGCCTGCCTACAGGGTAAAGCTAAAATGTTGGATACATTCCAGTCAAAAGACTCCAAGGCCTATGAAAGGAAGAAAACATGATCTTATGTGAGAATTATTGTACAAACCCGAGGCCCCAAAAAAATTACTAACTGATATCAAACTTTGTCAGACCATGCTAAAGCTTGTTTTTCCTTTGAGGAGTACTTGAAGGCACTCTGTACCAGTTTCCAAACAAAAGAGGTTTATATCAATACATAAGAAAAATGGCTAAGGAGATCAAGGATCAAGATCCAAGAAAATCATTAATTACAACAGAAGAGAGATTAGAATCAAAATGACAAAAAGATGCTAAAACCGAAGGAGAAGGAAAGCCAATATTGTGTGTTGAAGATGTGTCAATAATTACATGGTTATAATTATTTTCTAGAAAGGAACATTACATAGTTAAAATTGTTGGTTAAGTGATAGATTCAATGCCTCAGAACTGGAAGAGAGCATATGACTATTAAATCAAATAAAAGTTTGATGTGATAACTGGCTACATTATAAGAAATCGAAGTAAAGGATGCAATTGAAGCTAGCAGAAATTCAGGCAGCAAAGCCAGGATGTATTAAAAAGCTAAGAATTGTGCACACTAGATAGCAATGTTGCATGTGAGACCCACCAAGGAGGCAATGCTAAAATCAAACAATACACTAAAGCATTGGGTATTGTGAGGTAGCCACAGAATTTATACCATCATTAAGGGGTTTGAAACCATGAATATGAGTGCAAATGACAGGACAAAAGCTACAAGTGGTAAAGAGCTAAGCAAAACGAATTGACCTTCAGATGATTGCTGAAGTACACTTTAATGTAGCCAATGTACACATGGATACACTTTAGATGAAGAGAGAGTTCAGGATAGGCTGGCAATTATTGCAAATTGATAACAAAGATACTGCTTGTGAACTGATTAATGCATTCTATACTTCTTAAGTGTTGAAAGAAAGAATAACAATGTTAGCACCAAGTTAATTCAGCTATGCAAACAAACTTCTAAAGCCTTGAAGGCATAAGTATCACACATCAACCATGAAGCTCAATTTTTTTGTATGTACAAATCTTACACCTCCTAGGCAAAGGAATCTCTACTTCCTTCAAGGTGGACGTCAAATTCCTTTTAGAAAGATTTTTGGACTCACATTCTGCAAAGTCTATGATCTTTGTAGCATCAAAGAATAATTCAGACCAAACAGCTTACCATTACTATGGCATTGTACTCTGACTTTGTAATAAATTGGTCAGTTCCTGTTTAGACATTTTTTTGTGAATGCTTACTATTCTTTGGTGTATTGGATCAATTTTGTAGTTAAAGATTAAAGTTGGAGCAGACACTTAATAGTTGATAATAAACCTGAGAATAATGATTTTGATAATAACTTATAACAAAATCAACAATAATAAAGCTAAATCTAATTGTGATAGAATAACAGAAATTATAAGACTATAAGAGTGACGATATGAGAGGGATTACAATCCTGCTTACGGGTACACCATATTTTGATATCAGAGAAAAATTTCAGAAGGAAACAAGTGTTAGTTACTATTTTATTAATGTGGTAGACATTAGAAGAGAAGGGCAGAGGAAGAGGTAGGCAAAGGGGAATCTTAAATGCCAATCAAGAAACTGCACAATATGCTAAGCACCCAAGCCCCCACCAGCTTGGCATAATGAATGGCATATGGAAAAATTAGTCAAACTTCATTTAGTCAGAGCGTATCATCATGGAGCTTTCTTGATAAATTTGCAATTCCTCCTCGCAAGGGTCAATCTTGGACATGATATTCTTCACAACATCATAACTAATATCTTGGACATCATCATCACATGGTCCAATCATTTCCATACATAGCAAAAGATTACATGATTCAATTACTTCCCAATCTAAAAATTAGGTGGATATTTCCTAGGCATCATCTCCAATCATTGACACATTGACAACACCCAATATCAGCTCTTATTCCTTTTTTGACATCCTTATGTAATCATATAGGTCTCTTTTGTTGAGATATTACTACCTATGTTCCTCCAAATGCTCATCAAAAGGAATACAAGCTTTTAAATCTTCTGACAACCTTTGGCACTTTTCAATAATTTTGGGGACCTCAAGTTTGTACAATAACTCTTCAATAGGATTCATGTCCTCTTCCTTTCATAGACATCGAAATATCTTTGATGCGAAGGCATCCTAAATGTTAGCTTTATCCAACAGGCTAACGGAATCAAAGCTCTAATACCAATCATAATGTCCCTTTTTAAAATTTCCTCATTTTTGCCTCAAACAAATATTCCACACAAAAATACTTACAGAATTAATTATAAATATTAATTTAACTTTAAACTTATGATTTTGAAAATTATAAACTTTAGATTCAAAGCTTTATTACAAATTTGAAATTATTAAACTTAAATTCTGATATTATCTCTCTTCCAAATTCTGGCTTCCTAAATTGTATAAATGTCTTGAAATGTTACTAGGTTTCTACATTAGAGGTTTTCGTCCTTTTCGTCCTTAAATTTCTGATTTTTAAGAGGTTTCGTCCTCAGGTTGCTGAATGATTCATGAGGAAAAATATATATAATATGTCTTCACAAATTGATGTCCCCCTTCTCCTTGATTGATTTTTCTTACATTTTGCAATGGACATAACTCTTCATCTACATGTCTTTTGACTTTTCATTAAAACTAAACTTCATTAAATTTCAATTTTTCTATGATACTATAATTAATTTCCCTTTTATTGTCCTTCCTTAGGGAATCACATGAGAAAGGAGGAGGCATTACAATCCACCCTTCCCAAGATTGCTTGTCTTCAAGCAATCACAACTAGGATGCTAAAGAATTTCTTCTCTGCCTGACTGAATATTTTTGGAGTTACTAGGATCCCAAATCAATCTTGGAAATGCTATGAATGTTTCTAATGAGGTAGTATATTTCATTAACCATCTATTGGTTACAAAGTCTGGTTGATGCAGTTCCTTAACAAACTGTCTTGTCATCGAACAACTTTGCTTGACTATCCATATTGCCTAGCAAAACTCCTTGAGGCATATCCAACTCTACAAATTGTTCTCTACCTGCAACTTCTAACATTCTCGAGGCTTGTTCTCTATGAAGAACCATTTCACAATTCAACTTCTGCAGCACTACTCTGATATTATCAAGAACTTGAACTAGGATTTGTTTCAATCCCAATGGACAAATCTTTTTGCATCCATTTCAAATTGTGGGTTATCTACAACCCAGTGGAAATTTTGAAAATTATTCCTATAATTAGATGGGAAATCAAATTTCTATTTAGACCATCCATATTGGCCTAATATTGAACAATCTTCTTCTAGATTCATTATTTCTAATTCCCTATCAGTGTGTCAATTTTTCCAACTTGCTTACCCACAATACTAACTATTGAAACATTTTCTTCAACTTGTCGCCTTGATGTGTTTACTTCCTCATATTTCACCTTATTTTCTGATTGTACATCAGATTTTCTCGATTCCTTTTTTAATATCATTGCTTCTTTGCTTCAACACTTGTGGCTTGGCTCCCAAGATTCCTTGCATAGGAAGCAAAGACTCTCTTCTAAGTATTTTTCGACTATCATTAATCTTTCTTGCAATAGGAGAAATCTTCTTTTGTTGATTAGGAGGAGATTCCTTGGAATGAAATTGGGTCCAAGGCATTGACTGCTTTAGTTTTACAACACGCTTTTGATAATTTGTTGGGGTTCTAGTTCTAAATTTTCTTTTTCCTTCTTTGTTTCTTTTCCTTGTGTTTCAAGATTATGTAAAAAATTTCCATCCTTTAGGTCATTCAGAGCACCTTTAGAATCACCATGCTTGCTTTCCATTTCATTGAACTTCATCTCTATGGTGTACCTACCAGAAAAATGGTGACCCATGCATGCCAACAATTATACTTTAACTCTTCTAGATTGATGTTATAATGTTTAGCTTGGACTCCAAAGGTTTTTACCATGATGTCATAGGGTTTATGACTTGCAAGATGGTTTGGATCAAATTGAATGTGGGCTACAAGGTGGCTGTAACAATTATGCATTGCCCCAGATCTTTCCCCAACCGCACAAAAATGTTTAAATGTTTGCACTTATCTCCACATGTGATACCTTTAAAATTCATTATTAACCCCAGGGACATTTTCCATAACTTGGCTGTAACATTGCATTCTTTTGCTTAGAACCAAAAATTTAATGGCTGGAAACTACCTTGTACTAGCTGTAAACATTACACCAATGGTAATGGGTTGTAAAATCCATCACCATGTGACTGAAAACTTTTCTTTGGCTGCAACAGAAACGTGGAAAGTGCTAATAATGTTGAAGGCGGCAGATTTATAATTGGAAACCATACTCAAAGCAGCCCTTGGCTCATAACTATTGCAACCATTACTCATTGAGTTAGGTTGGTGATTCTCAACAAGAAAGACCCATCCTACAATTGTTCATTTAGTAGCCACCCTAGAAGTGTGATAGACCAAATACCACTACAATTAAGCATCTCATCTTTGGAAGAGGGTGTGATTGTCACCCATTGATATTTCCTACACCTAACCACCTATGATTAAGCATCTCATCTTTGGAAGAGATCAAGATTGTCATCCATTGATATTTCTTAGACCTAACCATTAAAACTCTTGGAGCTCTATCTTTAATGCCTTAAAGCTCTATACCCCCTTTCTCCTGGATTCCAACCCTCCAAGAACAATGATATAGAAGTCTTTGCATACCTTGTGTTCACCCAAAGTGATAATGAATTGCTTTTCCTTCATGATGCTAAAAACTTGTAGTCTCATCCTTAATGTATCCTCTAACTTGATTGTAGTTTGATATCCAAAGCACCAAACTACATTAGTACATAGTCATAAAATCTTGAACATCAAAATGACACCTATATTTCTTGTCATCATCTAAGTATCAAGTGCCTCGGAGTGACTATCTATATTTGGTCATCATCCACAATCTTGTCTTTAATGGCAGTAATTGGCTCCCATGAGTGATCTATGAACCATGAAAATTGATCTACTTTGATTCTCAAAACATCACTTGGACCCCATGTGCAAAAATAGTATGGAACTTGAAACAAAGAGTCCACATGCCCTATAGAACAAGTTGTATCCCTTACTCCATCACCTCTCTCTTTGCATGTTTTCCATGGTGACATGAGTTTTGTAATGACATAGGAAACACCAAGTCTAAAATATTCTCATACCTTAGGCTGCGAACAAAATGCTCATCCTCATCTACTAAAAAAGAGTTTGTTGAGATATACTCAACATTTTCATTTTTCTGACTCAAAACTTCCGAATTTGGGCTAATCAAAATGTCCTTCCTAAATGGATGTCCATCCTTAATGCTCTTTTGAAAATTAATCAATGGCTCACAATGTGGAATTTTGAAAGATAGTGCATGAATTCTTCTCGTCCAACAAGTGGAACCCCTTTTGTCTTCCCGTCAATGATAATTTGATGACACGTGCCATCATTAGAAACTAATAAAACATCTTCTCCTACAAAAGAATCTTTATCTTCTACTTGCTTTTTAGGCTCCTCTTGTTCTTGCTCATTGGTCTGACCATTTTCTTGTGGCTCTTATTTTGGCACTTCTTCCTTGAGTTTACCAACTTCTTCTGATTCTGATTTGGACTTTGTTTCTTCTATCAACATTGCTTCTTTTGGATCTTGTTCATTGATCTCCGCTCTTATCCATTTTCCTTGCATATTCATATAGGCCTCTTTTGTTAAGATAATGGTTCTTGAGTGCCTCCAAGTACTCATCAAAGGGAACACTAGCTTTGAAATCATTTGGCAACCTTTGATATTGGTCAAATATTTTGGAAGGTTCAAGTTTGTACCTTTCTTTGTCCTTTTGTATTTTCATCAATGATTCTTGAACATAATCTATGTCCTCTTCTTTTTGTAAGTACTTTGGCTGAAGAATATTGTATTAGGCATCTATAGAACCTTTGTGATTGGAATGCATCCAACATGTTAACTTTACCCTACAGGTTAACAGGATCATACCTCTGATTCCATTTGTAATGTCCCATTCTAGAATATCCTTTATTTTCCATAATAAATAATTCAAACCCACAATCATATTAGCATAGTCAATTATAAATATTAATTTAACCTAAAATTAATAATTTTGATTATAAAAGTCAAACTTTAAACTTATGATTAAAATGGTTGAAATATTCAATGTTAAACTAAAGAGCAAAAGCCTCCTTAAGATCTTTCCATAACAGATAAGATTGACAACTAAGAAAAGCAAACTTAACTGGAGAATAAAAGAAAGTTTCTAAATACTATCCTAATGACATAATTCACCTTTATAAACTAAATATAACAAAATTATTTTTTTACCCTCCCTTAATCGCCAATCTATTGACGACACCAAGTTTGTCTCAAAATTTTGCAAATTTGTCTAGATAGACTTAGTAAGAATGTTTGCAATTTGATCCTCGGTTGGAACTGCGACATCACTGATCCATCTTCTACAAGTTGTCATATGAAATGACAATGAAGCTCCACATGTTTTGTACATTTGTGGAAGACTAGATTTTTGGCAAGCTTTAGCACCCCTTGATTGTCACAAAACAAGTGTGAAGGCCTTGCTTGAGACATTTGTATGTTAGAAAACATCCTCCTAAGCCAAATTGCCTCACATGTTGCTTTGCCAGTTCCCCGATACTCTACTTTTGTCGAGGAAAGAGCTATTGCCTACGTCTTTTTATTGGTCCATGTTACTGCACTCGTACCAAGACTGAAAACATATCTAGAAGTGGACTTGTTGTCATCAACAAAACCTGCCCAATCAGAATCTGTGAACCCAACCAGCCTAGGACCTTTACTTTTGTTATACAGAATGCCAAAGTGAAGTGCCCCCTTCACATATCTCAGTACCCGCTTCACTGCAACCCAATGTGTGCCTTAGGGGTTGTCATGAGACGAGAAATGTAACTCACAACATAACTCAAATCACGTCAAGTGGTTGTAAGATAGATAAGGCTGCCCACTAGTTTCCTAAAAGCTGACTCATTGATCACCTTTGAGTCTGATTTGGCTGAAAGTTTCAACCCTTTCTCCATAGATGTAGACGAGATTTTGCAATCTATCATTCTGAACTTGTCTAGCAAACTCTTGGCATATTTAGATTGAAAAATAAAAATACCACCACCCATCTGCCAAACCTCTATACCCAGGCAATAATGAAGAAGGCCTAAGCCTATCATATCAAAAGCCTAACACAAATTCCATTTGATTTGCTCAAGCAAATGTGTCCCATTGCCCGTAATGATAATATCATCCACATAAATGACAAGAATGATATCATTACCTATGGTTTTAATATATAAATTGGGATTTGAAGGACTTCTCTGAAATGCCTAGTCATCCAAATACCTATCAATCTTTATGTACCATGTCATGGGTGTCTATTTTAGGCCAAAAAGAGCCTTTGTCAATCTCCATACCAAATGCTCTTTTCCTGCAACCTGAAAACCTTGAGGTTGTGTCATGTACACTTCTTCCTCCAAATCTCCATTGAGGAAAATACTCTTCACATTCATTTGATGGACTTCCCAACCAAACTATGTTGCCATGGCTAGAACTAGACGGATGGTGCTCATCTTTGCTGTAGGAGCAAAGGTCCCCTTTTAGCCACCAACCATGCTTTGTATTTGTCAAGTGTACCATCAGACTTGTACTTGACTTTGTACACCCATTTGCATCCAATAAGTTTCCCTGGTGGAAGATCTAAAAGGACCCAAATCTTATTTTTTTAAAGAATGATGTTCAGAAACCATAGCCTTTTCCCATCCAGGGTTACCTTTCGCCTCTAAATAATCCTAGTGTTCATAAGCACTCTAAATGTTAGCCATAAGAGCGAAGTTTATTATATTTTGCTTGCTCCTTCCTTTGGATGATCTACCCTCAACTAGTTCATCATCTTTAACATCACCAATGAGCTTTTCCCACCACTTAGTCTCATTGTAGAGACACCTTCATCCAAATCAGCATGATCATCATGACTTGTGCTGCCCTAAACTATCATTTGGACGTTGATCCAAGTTTTCCTAAAGAAAATATGTTGGTATTGGTACTTGCCTATAAAATTCCACAAGTTCGGAATCGTCAGAATCCCCCCCTTCAAGTGTAGCTAAAGGATGAACACCCAAATAGTTAGCCTTCAAAGGTTGATCTTCAAGACTCTTGATGCACAAAGAGAGCTGAAAAGGCCCAACTTCTTCATCAATCACTACATCCATGTTGAATGTTAGACGATCAATGTCCACATCGATTAACCTATAGGCTGTATGATTGTCACTGTACCCTATAAACTTGACTTTGACTCTTGGAGTAATCTTGATTCTCTTGGCATCTGAAATCCACACGTATGTAGTACAACCAAGAACCTTCAGTTGATTGATTCGTGGTTTCCTCCTAGAACATGCTTCTTCTAGGGTATTCTCTTTGAATACCTATGTTAGAGACCTTTTAAGAAGGTACACAGCAATGTAAACTGCCTCAGCCCAAAACATCTTTGAAACATTCCTATTCTCTAACATACATCAAGCCATTTTTGTAATAGTACGGTTCCTCCTCTCAACTACACCATTCTATTGAGGGGTGTAGGGTGTTGTAAATTGGTGTTTAATAGCATGTTTAGAATAGAAGTTAGTGGGCTCGTTTGAACTAAACTCACCCCCATTATCAGACCTAAGAGTTATGATTGCACATCCTGACTCCTTTTCTACTAATGATTTAAACTTCTGCAATTCTTTAAACACTTCTAATTTTGCTTTTAGGAAAAACACCCACATTTTCCTACTGAAATTGTCAATTAACAAGAGAAAAAACCTAGCACCAATGACTGATGCAATATCCATTGGTCCACAAACATCTACATGAACCAACTAAAGGACCTTCGACGCTCTCCAAGCTTGTCCTTCTGAAAAAGGAGTTCAGCACTACTTCCCTACTTGGCAAGCTTTGCAAACACCTTGTATCTATTGTCAGATTTCAGATAAGCCTTCTACCATATTCTCTTGAGCCAACTAAGAGAGATAAGATAGATTGAGATGCCCATGCCAAAGAGTACTAATTGAAAATGAACTCTTTAATGCTAATGCATGTTCTTGAACCTCTCTAGTATTATCAAGTCGATACAACCCTTGATCTTCAATGCCAACGACAATGATTTTCTTGGACTCCTTATCAACAATATGACACTTATGTTTGTCCAATTTGGGACAGTGGCACATAATCTGACTTACTACTGAGAGCAAATTGAGCTCCATGCCTGAAACATTGTATACATTGAGAAAAATGAGGTTTCTCCCTCCAAAACTTATTTGAACATTGCCTTTGCCAACAACTATATACTCTTCACCACCGAAGATTACTAAATTTGAGCAAGTCATACTATCGTATACTCAATGAACCGATCGTTCTCATTTGTTAAGTGATGAGATGCTCCAAAATCAATATACCATGCAAAAGAGAGTGCATGGTCTACTAGTCTTTTGGCCATGAATGCATAGAAGGTTGACTCCTGCTCAAAATGTTCTGCAATATGGGCCTTCGATTGAGACCCTCCTAGGTTGGATTTGTAATCAACCAATCGCTTTCTGCAGTGCTTCTTCATATGACCAAGTTTACCACAATAATGGCATGTGATAGTCTTTAGATTTTTTGAAGTATCATCAGGTTTTCCTTGTTCTTTCTAATGAGTGGACTTGCCTTTGCCTTTGGTTGTAAAGGCCTATTCCACAGTTACTAAATCAATGCTAGTACCAAAGTGCTTCTTCCATCTGTTTTGCAATAAATGTTTGTTGCACAACTCATTGAACTTCAGGTCAACAGGTGTAGACGTGATGTACATTGTTTCTATAAAATGCTCATATGACTGTGGTAAGCTTTTCAACATTATGACGACCCGTTGTGACGTCTTCACACATCGCCCCATTGCAAATGGGGACCCCCACTTTTCGCTTTTTAGAGTAGAAGTTTTGCCTAATTTCCTAGTGTTTGCCTTTTCTTATGAGAGGGTTTTGAATTTTAAATAGGATCATATGTTAAGAGTGATCCTGAGTTTTGCCTAAGTCTAGGGGTTGCCTTGGGGCTTTGATTTATTCTTGCTAAGTGTCGCCTTGACATTTGAGGGTTAGCGTGTTTTTGAACGTCCACGTTGTTAGACAGATCTGATGCTGGGAGTAGACTGAGAGGGGGGGGTGAATCAGTTTACTCTCAGAAATCAGAACTTATGCATATCAAAACCAATAATCCGGAGCACAAAGAAACCAACACAATGAAGAATAGAACATGAAAGCACAGTACACACGACACCAATATTTTGACGTGGAAAAACCGGTAAAGGGAAAAACCACAGTGGGAAACCCTACCCACAATTAGATAATACTTATGCAGCAGTATGTGAAATTACAATGGGGAATGCACATGCAAAAAGCCCAAAAGCCTAGAGCGCACTGCTCATACAAAGGGAAGTCTCACTGACTTACATAAACATTGGACTACAATCTGGAAAGAATGAACTGTGAAAGTAGCATCTCCTAATGCTTGATACAGTTCCGGTTAAGCACAAATGTCTGCCCTACAATACAAAAACCTTCACCGAATGATATATCACTTGTTCACACATAAACCTTTCCTCTGATAATGCAGACATAACCATTGATCCCACATATATCGATCGATATGCAAAGTACATGAACAAGTCACCTATAAATATAGATCATCAACCTTATTGACAAGGTCGGCTAAATCCTAAACCCATAATAACAAAAATTACATTACACGATATCACCGTCAAACCAATATTATGATTTACATTACATAGCATGGACCTAAATCAAGTAACCAAACAATTCCATCCACCGGAAATTCTGCTAAGACCAAAATCCAACACACTTCACCAACCACTAGAAACCCTTAGTGAAGTAACACAGAAAGTCTAAACGGATCCAAATAAGACCACCATAATAGCACACCGGCCAATGCAAAGTCACCAAACACTCGGAATATGATCAAGAAGCACCTTCAGCATGATAGAAACTAATTCCATAAGCCGGATCAAAGTCGCCTGACCAAAACACCAAATATCACTTACAGGTAGAGCTAGCTGGGAAAGCTAGAAGCTAGCCGGTACCGGTAAATACCAAAAGCGATAACAGCCAAAGCACCAAATCATGAACCAACAGAATATAGCAAGCATATAATCATCCAGAATAAGCATCCAAAACCGATTCCAGAGATCTGATCATAGCGGATCAAAATCATAGCCAAAACCAAGATGATCACCAAGACTAACCAGGATACAGTGTTGACATCAATGACAACACTTAACCAAATCCAGCATATTGCCAACACACGTCAGTAATTTTTGAGTGCCAAAGTGTTTTAGGGCCTTTTGGAGTTGTTTTCTCATCCTAGAAAGTTATTCAAGTTGATTTTGCACTTTATCCCGATAGGTCCCTTTGTGTTTCGCTCGAATTTTTGGTGAATTTGCCTAAGTTCATATGAGTTTTATTGAGTTTTTAAGTTTCCTAGTGGTTTTGAGTGGAAAAATCATCATATTCCGGATGAAAATCCATATTCTAAGGGTCAAAAGGTCAAAATTCCATACTAGGGGTGCTTTTCCCCTCATATTCCTGACTACCCATGATTTTCCCCACTCAAAATCCAGACTGGACATGGATTTCCCTTGGAATCCAGACATGCCCTATTTTTCCCCATTCAAAATCCAAACTAGGGGCGATTTTTCACCAGGATGAATAAATTTTGTCTAAGTGTTGGGAATTTTCCTGACTACCTTCGAATTTCCCCTAGGGAGTGTGGATGAAGTTGTGGATGACTTAAGTGAGGATTCTTGATGACAATCGATTTTCCACCAGAGCTTTTCATGATGACTTTTTGTGGATTTTAGTGTGGATAGTGATTCCAAACTTGGTGCGAATTTCCACCAAGTGCAAATTGAAGATTTCTAAGTCTGGATAACTGTCCAGACAGGGGTCGATTTTCCCCCAAAGAAATTTTCAATAATTTTTAATAAGTTTTCATTGGGATTTTTATCCCAACATGGGGCAATTTTCCCCCCAAGGATCAATTTTGATCTAAATTTTAAAATATTTTAAATAAATTGACCCGAAATTAATTGTTTTTACAAGTGTTGACGATTATTTAAAAAATAAAAACAATTATTAATGATTTGCAATGATCATTTAATAAAAAATTATTTTCCTAATGCAAATCGATTTTCCTAGGCAAGTATAAAAGGCAAGTTTTTATCCCACATTGCTTGTGTGGTAAAGTTTCAAGGAGAGAACAAGAATAAAAGGAACCAGCCAGCATTAAAATATTATTATAAGTGTTGATGGTGATGGCTAAGTGGCTGATTGAAGGCAATTTGAAGGTCCCAACTAGGCAAGTTTTGCCCAAGTGTCCATTGGACACCAATTTTGGAAGCTAAGTTGTAGATTTAAAGAGTTTGTTTGCCCAATCAGACCTGGGCGCCACCATTAAAGAGGAGCTACAGCATGTTTAATGGCTGATTAAGCCACATATAGCGATTTTGGGAGATGGCGACATGATTGCAAGGGCTGCGATTTTGTTTTGAGGCAGATTGCCCTTCATTTTAGGTGATTTTTGTGATTCTCTTGAGCTCCAATGCTGTTGGGAGGCTGCCATTACACTCAGATCAGAGTTTGGCGCCATTGCTGGAAGTGATTTGGACACCATTGTTGGCTGGAACCTTCATTTCCAGATTTAACTTTTCACTCCCAGCCATCACACATTTAGGTGATTTCATTGGGAAGCCATTTTGGAGTGATTTGAAGGCATCTTCTGAGGTACACCATTGTTGTTACAGTCTGAAACTCCATAGTTGTAGGTGTCTTCAGACTAATTTTCATTTCCAGCTACTCTTATCACAAAAGCTTGCACCCTTGCTGAGCTATCAACTCAACAACCTCGTGAAACATGGAAACAACCCCGAAGTGTGGGACCTTGCGCAAGGGGGTTGAATCTCCGGAGAAGACCGACTTCCTTCTCAATCCAAGTGTAGGTGTTGAACCAACTCAACACTTCAAAATCTTACTTCTAAGCCTATCCTAACAGCTTGCAAAGGAAAGGGGAAGAGAGAAATGCTTAAAAGGAAAGGAGGTGATGCACCAAGATAAGAGATGTTTCTCTCCCCACCCAAAATGGCAAAAAGAATCAACTAAAATACCTAGGAGATGCACAAACTTCAATTGCATGAATGACCTTAACGCACGTATGGAGGTTAGGACTTGCTGAATGTCAAGAGGGGAGAAGGTTTCCCACAAGTCACACCCAGAAACAGGTTAACACAGCATACATGTGAAAGAAAGCCACAAACATACACTTACAATGAAGGTAAGAACACATACACAACATACATAAGTTAAAGTAAGGCAAGAATGGTGATTTCAATTCATTATAAGGCCAATGGCCAAACTTAGAGTTGCAAAAATGCAAGATAAATACAAGAGAAGTGAAAGAGCATAGAATAGCTCAAGCCAGCAGAGAGAGAACCCTTTACAATGAGTCTTAACAGCCTTTATATAGAAAATTGGTTACAAGAGTGATCATGACCCTTGTGTGTGCAGGGAAATGTCAGTCTGGGAGTGCAGGGAAGAGTATGCACCTGACTTTCTATACATGCAAGCAACCTAGCCATACCCTAAAAATGCAACCCTGAGAAGGGTGGATTGATTGACCTTCCAAAGTCAGAGCATGCAAACATGACATAAGTTACTACAACAAGCATGGCCCTGTACCTCTCTTGATGGAAATTCTGCCAAAATCATTAAATGCACACCTGTGGCTCCAAAAAAGAAGGTGCACAAGTCACAATAGTCGTCGGAGCATTTAAAGCTTTGAGTGTTGATTACGCCATCCGAAAGTGTTGCCAGTCGGAAAGAAGTCTGAGGACTCCGAAAACTCGGGTTCTCGAAGTGGGGAAGACAAGGAAGGAACTTCGGAACCGGAGAAGAGGAAGGAGAACTTCGGAAACTCGAGGTTCCGAAGTTCCGGGAAAGGGAAGAAGAGACTAAGCAAACGAAAAAGGGGAGACCTAGCAAAGGAACTTCGGAACCTCGGGGTTCCGGAGTTCCAGGAAACAGAAAAAAGGCCAAGGAAGGAACCTCGGAACCTCGGGGTTCCGGAGTTCTGAAGAAGAGGGAAAGGCAGCAAGGAAGGGACTTCGGAACCTCAGGGTTTCGGAGTTCCGGAGAACAGAGAAAAGGCAAGGAGGGAAGGAACTTCGAAACCTCAGGGTTACGAAGTTCCGGGAAAAGAAAGGGGCTAAGGGAAAGGAACTTCAGAACCTCGGGGTTTCGGAGTTCCGAAAAAGGCAAGGAAAGGGCACTTCGAAACCTCGGGGTTCTGGAGTTTCGGAGAACTGAAAAGGAGGGGGAAGGAAAGGGGTTCCGAAGTTCCGCGAAGGAGAAAGGAGAGGCAGCAAAGGGAGGGAACTTCGAAACCTCGGGGTTCTGGAGTTCCAGGGAAGGGAAGAAGACGAGGAGAGAACTTCGGAACCTCAGAGTTCCGAAGTTCTAGAGAAGAAAAGAAGAGAAGGCAAAGAGAAGGAACTTCGGAACCTCAGGGTTCTGAAGTTCCGGGGAACAGGAAAGAAAAGGGAAGCAAAGGGAAGGGACTTCCTCCAAACAAGACAACACTTCTCACCTCATAATTCTTCTGCTTTTCTCCTTGATCAACTGGGGCAACGTTGGTCCATGGATCGTATCTCTGATCGGTTCTTACTGATGGACCAACGGTGTCATAAAATGACAACAGCTACCTCCACACTTGGGCGATTTTCATTGTGCATCATTTTCGGTGAGTTTTGGAAGCATTTTCTAGAGCTTCCATTGCTGATCTAAGTCTGAAACTGCACTTTCAGATTTGTCTTCAGACTTGAGATATTTTTTACCAGCCTTTTGTTTGTGTCCAGATTTGACAAACTTCACTTTGGAAAGGTGAAATCCATCAAATACAAGTGTTTCCTATGTCTGCGACAAGTTTAAATGACTGATTGAAGTTGCAGGTTGTCTTCAGACATTGGGCAGCCATTGTTGGACCTTGGAAGGGTGTCTTCGGACTTTAAGAACTAAAAATCAGACTTTTCCAAGAATTTTCAGAGTTGTGGTATACTTTTGGGCACCATTTTTTATATTTTTCTGAGTATACAAGGTTGTCTTCAGACTGATACTTTGTTCCCAGCCACATAGTTATGCCCAGATGTAACCATTTTTGAGTTTTGGAGGGTAAAATAATTCAAATGCAAGCATGTGACATGGCTGTGACCACTTCCAGCCATTGATATTCATAGTTTTCAGTGTGTCTTCAGACTTTTTGGAGCCATTTTCAGACTTTCAGAGGGTGTATTCAAACTTGGAAATCAGAAAATCAGACTTCAATACACCATTTTCAGAGTGTTTTTAGACCTGGACATTCATTTTTGGGCACCAAATCATGCCATTTTTTGAGTTTACAGGTATGTCTTCAGACTTATTTATTGCAATCAGACTTATCCTAAGTCTAAAAACCAAGTTTTCTTGAGGAGAATTTTCTAGATTTCAATCCGGACCTTCATATTTTCCAAATTCGGTGCTACAATTTTCTAAGACTACCTATCACAAGTTGGGACAAATGTTAGGAACAAAGTCTTGATGGTGTCCGGATTTCCACTCCAAATGATGATGAAATCAGCACAAAATTTTCAAGGACAATGAGTCCGGATGAGGGTCGGATTTCCACTCGAAGACAAAATTACGAGGAAGGGACAAATTAATTCGGATGAAGATCAATAACAAAGTTGTCCAGATAGACATCAAATTTCCACCAAGTGAAAGAATGGACAAGGATAATGCGGATGGTTTTGAGGACTAAACCATCCCTATGCGGATGGATTTCCCACCAAAGTTGAAATCAAGTTTATCACATGGATGTTTGATTCAATGCTTGTTTGTTTTGCAGGATTGTTCCGAGGAAAGGAAGCATGATGATCGAGGCTTGAGGTGAAGGAGGATGCACGCAATGCGGATAAGGAAGATCAACACTTCAAGGATTGGAAGAGGATTTCAGGACAAGGATTCCAAAGGCAAAGATGCAAACTAGATTAATCATGAAGAAGACTTCACCTTGATGATGAACAAATGAAGGAAAGCAAGTTCAAGAAATGAACACAAAGGATTCCACATTATGAAATCCAGAACTACATCAAAGAATTTCAATACAAGGAAATAATTTAAGATTCCAAGATCGGGAAAATTTTCCAAACATGAGGAGGGAACAGTTCATGGAATTCCTTAACATAAGGATGAAACGCAAAGTATCATAAGGAATTCCAAACATTATGAAGAAGAGGAATGTACAAGGCAAATTGATTAAGTGTATAAGGCAAGTTGAGGTGGCATCCTAGTCACCATCCGTTCAATCAAAGGGTACCAAGTCAACGTTCATTCAAGGAGGGAACAAGTGACACATGGCGCTACACCAAATATCATTTATCTTCCTTACCCTCGTTTCTCATTGGTCAATGTAATGGTAGTTGTAACAAACCCTAATTAGGGTTTTATTTTGTAATCTTGGTCGTTGATCTTGAATCAATCTGAGCCATTCATTTCTTTTGAGGCTCTATATAAACCCCATTGCCTCTCACATTTGTAAGCGAGAGATTTTGTAGAATTGTTGGTATATGCTGCAGCTTTTGAATACAAATCATTGTTCGACTTGATGGTGATTTTGTTTTTCAGGTGTTGTCTTGCATTCAAGGTTCTCAATTCCTCCAAGTTAGATTAGAATTTTAGATTTAGAATTTGCTTCCAATGTTTGTTATAGATTGAATGAAAGAATTGTTGAGTATATTTGTGTGGAATCCATCAATCCATACCACTAGCCTCTTGCTGATTGTAAGTGCGCCGTGCGTGGTCAACTGGAAATTTATGCAAGCTTAACTTCAATTATTATACGTCCATTGATATGCATCAACTTGGATGGTCTCAATGTTTGATGGTAATAATTTGAAATCTATGAAGTATACCTTAGATGATTGCACTAAGCTCCTGTCAAAATCTGTTTGACTTGATGGTGAGACCTTGCCTGGTTTGATTCCACTAAATTTGTTCATCATTTCATACATTCCTAGGCTTAGAATAGATTTCCTGAACCCTATTCCCTTTTGTCATTTTTTTAGAAAAGTCTTGTTAGAGTTGAGTCAAGAACTACATTGCAAAATCCTAAGTTATCAACATACTATCCTGATCCATGATAAGATTGAGCATTCATGTACAACGTAAGTCCCCTTGTGATTCCAGCATTTATCACATCAAACCATTGAACTTATCCACAAGTCAAGACATGACATTTCGTAACCTTGGAGTTGTCTCATTTGATCGCAAAGCATAGCATATGAGAGACTTTGTTCAAGAGAGGATAAGATACCTTGGTATTTTATTTTGTGTTCGCATGTGCATAAAAAACACATCAACACGACCATATCTTCTTCTTCCAACTTGCGACCAATGACCTCCAATTGATCGTGAATGTCTTTGATTTTCATCAAATGATCCTACAAAAGACACTTTCTCATCCATCATTATCAACATATTTTTGAGGAAGAAGGCATTGCCTTTATCTGACGTTTTGTGTAGAGATTTAGGTGAGTCCAAAATTTTGCAGAGGTCTTACTTGAGAGAACCTCTAGAAGCATTTCATCTGTGGCAAATAGTTTGATAAGCATAACAGCTTCACGATTATGCTCATCGAATTTGTCCCATTCTTTAATCGAAATTGTTGGACAAGTGTATGTACCAAGGACAATCTAGTCAAGGCACCTATACTCGAAGATTGTGAGCATCCAATGTTTCTGGGTGTTATAATTTTTACCATTGAACCTCTCGCTGCCTTCCAACATAATATTGGACAATGAAGTCATCCCTCCCGCTATCCAAAGTCATGAAAAACAAGCTAAACTATAGCTTTGAGTGAAATTTTTAGGAAAAAATTTTGAAAACCCAAACACCTTTGATTTTTATTGATAAAAAAAATCTTGAGGCTGAAAACCCATACAATTTGAAAAAGAAAACCCACGATTGTTTAGGTCTGTCGCATGCAAAAAAAACCACAATTTTTTAAAACCCACACGATTTGAAGAAGAAAACCTGTGATTACCAGCAAAAAAAATCCACACAATTTTGCATAGTAAAAAACCAGCCTGCAATTTTCAGACAAAACCCTTCATCAATTTTCCACAAAAAGAAGTCACAATTTTTTAATGTTAAAGTAAGGAGTGAAAATCTCCTTAAATAGGAGATTACAAAGATCTTTCCATAAGGGATAAGATTGACAACTAAGAAAAGCAAACTTAACTGAAGAATAAAGAATGTTTCTAAATACTATCCTAATGACATAACTGACCATTTTAAACTAAATATAACAATATTATTTTAATAATGATGTATCTCTAAAACTTATCTTTTAGCGCTTGTAATTCTTCTTTCAATTTGCAGCCAATTCCCTTTGTACAAATGTCTTCAAAATATATCTAATTTCTGCCCAAGTTAGAGGTTTCGTCCACTAACTTGATAAGAGGTATTAAAGATTTCCAACCTTAATTTCTAATCTTGAGGGGTTTTGTCCTCAAATTTCTGAAACTAAATTTTGTATTCCACAAGGAACAATAGATATTATGCCCTCCCCCTTATATGGTGATCCCTCCTTCCTTCTTATATACCTTGTCTTCTTAGGAGACGCAACTATACATAAGTTATTTGACCATTCTTAACATCTTAATCTTTATTTAATTCCATTTTTGTGTAATATTGTTTATCTTCCTTTGGACACTTCCTTAAACTTGTTCTATACCTCTCCAAAGGTGGCAGCCTTATAATGCTGCGACCGGCTTCTACAACTTTCACGATTTCTTCACAAACCAGTGATCTCCCTTTTTAACTACTTCAACATTCCAAATTGTCTTTTACCATAGGCGGCCAAATGAAACACTTGGCTGAGTCAATCTTTCCCTTTTTCATCAGGCGGCTTCAACAAACCTTCTTCACTGTGATCTCCTTCTGAGAATACTACACCTGCGATCTGTCTTTGTGAACTGCAAATTTCCAACAAAATCTATCTAGAATTGGCTAGGCTTCTACTCCATATTCTTCTTTAGAAAAAAACTCACAACAATGCCAGCTTTATTAAAAACAAGTGGGATATTACATCTACTCTCACAAATTGCTAGTTCCTCTATTGCAGAGAGAAATTGATCCACATATGGCCTTATCCATTTAATTAAGAGGAACAAGCTTACCTCTAGACAGGCAGAGAAGCTAGATGCAATTCATAGTATCTTGCGACTTTAGGATTGACTATCTAGGAGATATTGACAAAGGCTAGCAGCACGTTGAGAAGTTGATCATGAAGATGTTAAGCAGATTGATAAGGAGGTGCACATGAGATTGGCTGATCTTTCACTACATAAGCTACAAGTTCAGCCACGAAGTGACACAAAAAGCTTTTTTGATAAAAGCTGTGCTTGTACAAGTACTATATTCTTTTATGCTGCTTCCCATCAAATGCTTCGAAAGTTTGAACAATGAAATCAGAAATTCAAATATATTGTTCATGTTACACCATTAGCTATGAACCTGAATCATGATATATTTATTGTTATATGAACCTGAATCATGTCACTACCATCACTTCTGGCATTATGTATTTATTGCAGCTATACTACTGTCATTGTCTTGATTTTAATGTCATGTTACTCAACATGATATATTTATTGTTATACTTCTGTTACTACCATCACTTCTGTCATAGTATATTTATTGCTGCTATACTACTGCTATTGTCTTGATTTTGATGTCATGTTACTCAGCATTGTAATTATGGTACAAAACCTTATTGTACCAAAAATCATTGATATTAGCCAAAGTTCATACAAACGTGTACTTTATTCATAAGTGTTTAAATTCTTCAAATAAAGTTCATTTTTTGCCTTTAATTAAAAAAAATTCTAAGAATTTTTTATTTTCCCAACAGCTATTTTCTTTATACCTGTTGTTCAGGGGATTTATTGTTCAGTGTTTCTGCATTGCAAATATTTCTTAGGGCAACTCATTGTTTGGGCACCTGGGCAACTGACTGTTAGGGAATTCCTCTTTTATCTATGGTTGTGTTGGAGCACTGCTAAAGCTGCCCTGAATTCTGATGATCCTACTGCTTAATTGTGCTTCGCTCCCTAATCATTCTGCCCTGTTCTTCATTCCTTGTGATCAGTTTTGCCACCATATACCTCATTCTCGTGCCGCCATCTTCTCATCCCATGCTGCCATGTCGACCTCACCATGTTTTATAAAAGTTAAAACTATAATTGTAAAGTAGAAGTAATAAACTATAACTCTAATTTAATATTTCATATTTATAAGTTTATATTAATATTGTATAGTTCGTATTTAATTTCTAGCATAAGGTTTTTAAATTGTTATTTAATTTTGTAATTATAAATATCAATATTTGTAGTTTTATTTTTATTCATTTTATTAATTGGATAACATGATTGTCAATATTTTAAATGCCTTCGTTAATATCACCATTTATCATATTTATTTTATTTTTTGAAAATAAAATTAATAAAAATGCATATGTATTTTTATATTCTTCAAACATGATCACAGTTTTGTTTTTCCCAATTTTTATTAGCTGATGAACACGTCTGAATTTTTTCCTCACTGAATAAAAACAGGAACACAAACCTTGTGACTTAGGTGCCATGTGAAGTGGAAAACTTACTTGTAGCAGTTCCATCTAGTGATCAGAGATAAGAAAGGAAAGAATAAGGCCACAAATTGCCTCAACAGACCTTCAATCACTACGCTTCTCACAGCACTTACATTGAAGCTTACAAATTCTAGGTTTCACTCTACTTAAATTACACACTTTGAATGCACCAGACCACTCTCCCACAAGGTTAACAGGTCACCGACTTCTATTTGTTAGACAAGTTTGGACATCTCTATGTTCCAGAAGATGAACCTTACAAAACCCACTATTAGAAAGAGCACCTCAAAAAGAAATGACATTTTAATGTCAGCAAAATTCTTATCATATCCAATTAGAAACAAAGTTTCTTTACATCACTGTCAATTCCATTCAAAAACTTGAAAGTCCATTAATAATTTAATATGGATTTCTTGTGTAGATTGTCTATGACAAAACATTAACATGGCTCAATGTCTGTTGTAGAACATAGGTTTGTTTAAATAGCCATCATGGTTGTATGCTAGAGAATCTCATTGTACCAAAGGCAACACACACGTAATTTATCATGTTTGGGTTCATTTTGGAAATCATCCACTGTGCCTAACAGTGACACCAGGTTTTTCAATCATTTTGGTATGTCCTGTGAGAGATGTTAACTCAATTAGATCAGTCAATTGTGTTACATTCTAAATGGTAGGAACAACCATAGTGATCAATCAACCTCTCGTCCAACCATTGCACTGGTCAGTTTATTGTGTTTTCCACCAACCCACCATCCTAGACCTCATTGCAGATCAAGTTGATTCAGTGGTTAATGCCACATATACACAATATGGAAAACTTACAGCAATTTTTGCTTGGAAAACTCACAAGTAAATATAGAAAATCAAGATTTTTCCTTGGAAAACTCATCCAAATTCATATAATTTGGTTTTTCTTGCTTGTAGTTAATAAAACATGATTTTCATCATAGTTGAAAAACTCGGACTCGCCACGGACTCGGCAAACCAAAAATTTGGACTCGGACTCGGACTCGTGAAAGACTCGGCAAGGACTCGGCAAAAAAAAAACCGTAGTTTTACAAAAAAACATAAAGAAATTAATGCATTTAGAGAACATAAGAGCCATAATTGAAACATTACACATGTCACATACTCATAGTTTCAAACTTTCAACTCTAAAATGTATAATACCAAGATTTCTTCAATGCTAATTATGCTTTTATATGGAGCCTAATCAGACTCGGAGGTTAAATTTTCCCTACTTCCATCGGCGCAATTTCCCCCCATATTTTTCGACGGGGGTTTCGGGGCAACGCCCCCAAGTTGGGGTCAAGGGGCATCGCCGAAAGATCCTAAAATTTGACTAAGTCTGGAAAATTGAAGAATCCTCCAAAAACTAGATTTTGCATTATAACTCTTGGAGGTTCGAAACCACTCTCAAACACCCTGACAGTATATATGGAATATAACTTAAAGTCTGGAATGTCATCTTGATCTTCAAATGCCTTGAAATTTGGCTAAGTCTAGAATGTCTTCCTCATCCTGAAATCTGACTAAGTCTGGAAAATTGAAGAATCCTCCAAAAACTAGATTTTGCATTATAACTCTTGGAGGTCCGAAACGACTCTCAAACATCCTGACAGTATATATGGAATATAACTTAAAGTATAAGTGACATTTCTTATACTTAAATGTTATATTCCATATATGAATCCTGACGGAGAGACCTAATTTTTTCACATGTTAAACTCAATTTTAAAGCTTGCATGACATTTTCTCTGGGTCGCACGAGTCCATCTGAAAGACTCGCGAGTCCATGCAAAAGACTCGCGCGAGTCCTTGCAAAAGACTCGCGAGTCTTTCAGATGGACTCGCCAGGACTCGCCTCGCGAGTCCTTGGCGAGTCGACTCGTGGCTCCCATGGACTCGCGAGTCCGTGGCGAGTCCGTGGCGAGTCCACGAGTTTTAAAACTATGATTTTCATTGATGGTGAAGGTTTCAAAACATGATTCTCATTGGTGATGAAGGTTTGAAAGGCCTTAATTTGGGCTTGGTGGCAGGGACTCCGCCCCTTGACACTGCCCTATATCATGACAAGGAGCACACTGGCGGCGCTGCCCGTTGACCCCATAGGGTTCTCCACTCCCAAATCCCCATTAGTTATTGGATTTGTCAAATAAGAAATTTGATTACACTGAGGGGGTGAAGAGGAATTGAGATATAACTCTTGAGTGCACTTACTTAAACGTTATTATTACACAACTTGCCAAAAATCTGTTTAGATGGGGCAACTTCTACATATGACATGGCTAATGGAAGTGACACTGTAATTCATTAAGAGGTTGAACTTGTTTTTTGGTCTATGATATGGCATTAAACTCTAATTTTGATTTATATATGATAAAAAAATAGTAATATGCTCAACAAATTTAGTAATATGTGTGATTTTGAAAAATGTTTATAAATATTTATGTATTTAAAATGTTCAATAAAATTGCTGAGTTTTTGCCAAGTCCCATGTTTTTAAACTTTGTGGACCTGCCGAGTTATTGCCGAGTCTGAGTTTTTCAACTATGATAAAAACCAGCAATTAATAAAGAGTGTGGTATTGGAGGTGGCGAAGTGATTCAGCCAAGCAACAATTTCACTAAAAGACTTGTACTGATTTTTCAGTGTCTTCTAAATGGTGTTTGTCATCATTGTTGCTGGTCAGTTTCTAATTTTCCTACCAAACATAGCTTGGTACTAGGAACTCAATCTAAAAGCAATTGCAAGACAGTTAAATTAATAGCCATACCAAATATTGAAGGGAAGAGATGCAGAGTAAAAATCCTGATCAAGTTATAGAAGCAGAGGAGAAAGAAAGAGTTAGCAAATCAGAATGACCCTCAAATAATTGAATGGTTGAAATTCAAGAAGAGAAGGGATCAAGAATCGTTAAGGCAGGGAAATAAAAAATGAAAGATGAACAAACTCCCCCTAGTCATTGACAATGTGTCATAGATTTTTAAGTACATCCAAAGATTGTGTGCTTTGGAATGGATGTCTATGAAGTGACTGTCAATTCAGTGGAGGAAATTTTAAACCAATATGTTTCTTTTAAATGAGCTACAAAAAAATATATAGCTGATCAGATTGAGACCTACCAGCAAGGGCCAATAGCTGGAGTAGATGAAAGCTTTGAAGAAAACAAACATACTTAAGGAAGAGGCTTGTGGTATGGATTATGAAAATGATGGCTGGCTTAATAGCTGGAAGCAAAATCATGGCACTGAGTAACCTACACTGATCATGTCTGTTCCAAAAAACACTTCTGATAAATTCTTTCAGCAAATTGGCTTAAATGTTGATACTGTACTTGGACAAAATGCATAGAGCTGTAATAATTGTAAGTATATACATTATAGTTTCTCAGGTTTCAGTATGCATAGTGAACAAAGAAAAGGAAAGTTCATAAGCTTGACTTATGATGACTACAGAATGCCATTTTGGTTCTAGAACTGTGTAATATCTACTTATCCTTTCATATCAAATTTGTAGAAATGTAGCTTTGCATATAAAGAAATGATTATGAGGATTGTTGTATCATTAACAAACTCATTTGATAATTATCATGGAGAACAGAGTATGGACAAGCATGATAAAGAAAACAAGTAAAGGACACAAAATAGGGAACAGAGGCATAGCACAAGAAGCACTTAGTTGTTGTCGACCACCAGACAATTACATGGCAGTTTCAAAAATTAATATGTGGCAGTATAACTGCACAAAAATTTGGATATTATGTCTAAAATGCTTTTAATTTGTTACAAGAAATTAAAGTTGGGCAAAAAGAAAAAAGAAACTGCAGACAACTTAGTACTGCATACAGAGAAGAGTCAAAAGATAAGATTAAGAACAATCAAACAGAATGAGATACAATGGCAAATGGGCCAAAAGAGAGAGAGAGAGAGAGAGAGAGAGAGAGAGAGACAATGGCAAATGGGCCAAAAGAGAGAGAGAGAGAGAGAGAGAGAGAGATGAAAGAAGTAGGTGCATATACGCAACAGAACCATGCATGTGCACATGTGAGAACAAACATGAGTACAAGCACACAGTTAAAAGCACTCAGGGTTAAAAAAAATTCTTTACAAAAAAAGGTGAATAAGGATTTGTACCATGTACATATCCTTAAATTCAAGTTAGTGTCTGCACACAATAAACAATAAACAATACATCTTTTTCCCTTTAATAAGCACTAGAAATCTTTCACGATGTATGCAGAATGACAGAACTTTTCTGAAGAGCAAACTGCTTAAACCAAAAAATATGAGCAGTTGCAAATACCATCATTTGCATTATTCAAAAATACCACACAACACAGTTATGCAGACTTAAATTTGTGTAAATCACTACTTAAAATAGTCTAAGTATATACATACAAATTCCATACTGCAAAATCAAAGATCAAAGCAACAACCTCCAGAAGCATTTTAACAAAATATTTTTTGGAGAAATTATTGGCACACCAGATTAACTATATAAATCTGTACATGATAATCTTCCCATGACAACAGGAATCTCCTAGATGTTCAAATATGTTTTTCTAATATCAAAATTTTGCGCTTAGCACCATTGAAATTGACTTTGAAAGATCCTCACATAGTGGGCACTTATGCAACATAAACACTAGTATGCACATAGGAAATAAACATTATATTTGGGTTTTCAAAACTGAAATGTACTAAGGAGCAGTGCTAAGTACAAAAACAATTATTTCATACAAAAAAGCTTGTTGAGATATAAAACATAGACAACAGTGGCAGATAAATATAGAGATGCCTAGCATCACATAGATACCTCATATGGCAAAGCCTTAGATATCTCATAATGCCATAACATGAACTATGGAGAATTATCAGCATATATAGTTACCACAGAGAATTGTCAGCCTATAAAAACTATACAGTCTACGGAATGCTTTGGTGATCAATAGATTTTGTAAATTAATAACACAGAAATAATGGCAATCAGGAAGTCCGAATATCATGAAAATCACATAATTAGAGTGGAAATTCACATGGGATCACACGAATATCTAGACATCAGAATTAACAGAATCGTGCCATATCAGGACTCACAAGGGCTAGGAATGCACCATATAATTTAGCACCAGAACAGCCCCACCAATTTAAAAAAGTTGCGCTTTCACTACATCATTGTTTCTCTATATAGACTTTAAATCCAAGACTGGATGTGAAGTGGCATCTTTTGTGAATAACTCCAAGATAGATGACCCATGCATTGGTAAATGTGTCTTTTAACTTTTTTTAAAGGTTAAAAATTCTGTATGTTGAACTTTTTCCATAAATAGTATTGACCTATGAAACAACTGCATTTTGAGACTAATCTTTAACTCCTGGTATGAAATAGAGATTTGTAAAGTAGCGATTCTAGAAATTGTAGATGTAGTAATCAAATAGTTTAACTGAAACAATACAAACCTGACACTATTCCGTATGCCTCTAGGTGGAGAGCAGTCAGCCCTGTGAAAGTACCACTGTGCAAGGGTGCCACTGATAATGTACACTTGAGCTTCAATCATTGTTGTAGCAGACCATATCATTGTAATGATGGCTAATGCATAATAAGCTGGAACCCATCGATCCTGCTTCCACAAGCAACAATCAACGCCAGTGCTTACCCCACATGCATAACCAGACTCCACAACCTTGGGATTAGGAATGATCTTGCCATTCAGCCGAGCAAAGCTCAGAAATACTATAATAGGCACAAAATATACACAAAGAACAGCTGTTAAGCTGGGCAAAACAACCAGCAATCTGATATTCCTCGCAAGGCCTTCTGAAGCAGTTTGCAAAATTCTAATGGCAAGCTCTATCCTATGCCTGTTGGCAAAGATGATCCAGGCAATGATCCCAATCAGCACAAAAATCAAAATAAGGATGAAAATCCTGAGAGCAAGATTAATTGCTTCCTTGCAATCTTTGCTCAGCGTGCAGGCCACAAACCAGAACACGTTGATAAAAATAGGCAAAATAACAAAGAAAGGCAAACAGATATACACTATCTGTCTTGTATATGTTCTCAAAATCCACAAGAGGCCAAATATGAAGGGAACACTCAAAACCAAGGTTATTACAAGTGTCCAAACAATGTCCCTCAGTAAATACCTGGTGCCCTCTATAACAGCATGATTTTTGATAAAAACTAACTGCTCGTAAGCCACATTCCATACCTTCTGAAACCCTAATTCTCGATGAAACCCCATCTCACCATCAGACCTTAATTTCCTAAGACCTAATTCCCCAGAATGCTCTAATTTGTAATGAAACCCTAATTTGCCATGAAACTCTAGTTTTTTATCCCCGAGGGTACTAACCCTACCAAATGGATCAGTGCTGAGAGAAGATGTTTTTGTACAACTAGAGGAGTTTTTAAAGTACACGTAGGACTCCAAGTTTCCATAATTTCCATTTCTGTGGGCAATTGCAAAAATTCCGAATGCAAAAGTCGAAAGAACGAGAATCAGAAATACAATAAGGAAAGCAATATCCTGAAAAAACCTGCCTTCATGGTTATAACCGATAGGACCGTAGTTCTGAGAAGATATTTCTTCTTCTTCCTCTGGCTGACTGGATTTTTCGAGAAGTGGCTCTGTAGATTCAACATCTCCTCCATTACTTCCCCTTTTCGTTGTAGACATTTTTCACACCATAGAAATGCCTGTAAGTGCATTTAATTTTTATTTCTATTCTTGACTTCTGGAGTTTGATTAAGAGAAGGGAACTGAACATGCAGCTGACAGTTGCGTACGGAGAAGTTTTCGAAGCGTCGGACTCGGTGGATATGCTTTGTTTTGCTTGACACGAGTAGAATGATATTGTTATTCTACAGACAGAACGATCAAGCTTTCCACTTTTCTGCTTGTTTTGGCTAATTCAATGCGTACGCTGATTAAAAATATTTTTATTGAGAATTTCCTAGTCAAATTTTTGAAAGTGTCGGCGGTTGAGTAAAACAAAAAAAATCATGTATAATAGTTAAAAGTGTGCCTTCTTTCTAATTTATTAAAATTAAAAAAAAAATTTGGGGATAGATAAGCTTAGTTTTTACATTTAATAATAGGAAAATATTATAATCGATTTGATAGCTTAACAAGCTAAAATATTTATCAAGTTTCTATATTAAGTATTATTATATACACTATATATCGAACTTAAAACAAATTCCATTAATAAGCAGAATGAACAACATTTTAATCGAGAAAGTTCTTAAGAGATGACTATACATATGTCCTAATTCTAGTCGTATCATTATATTAGATCAAAAAAGACAACAAAATATGACCAGATGGAAGGATTTCACCCTCATCCTCATCTTCGACCTTGTGCTCTCCGGTTAAGGCCACTGCCTGCTACTCCTTCACCACCTTGTTCATGAGCGTCATCATCCACTAGGTTTTCACAATCGACTATATGTCAGTAATCCTCTTAAGAAATGAACAGCCTTTGACAACACGATGGTGATATTGTAGAATGGTGAGGGATTCGAAATTTCTCATAAAAGAATGCCAAACCATCGCATTTCTTTTGTTTAATAATGAAGAATGTCACTTGAACTACAAATGCCCACACCTAATTGTGTCATTATCAAAACTATCTCCAAATCACCAAGAAAATCCATGTGCACTAGCATGTTGAACAATTCCAAAATTTGGCCCTTAGATTCTCCCAAGCCTAACAAGGAAGCCACAAAACGAGAGGAGAAATACATATTTACATGGTATCTATCCTTTGCAATAAAAAATTCCTCACTTATAACCATTTTAATGGCGTCTAACATTAGACCATTCGGTTCCAGAAAAAAACTACTTTTAGGCGTTGATTTGTTGCCTTGCCTAGAAAAGCCATCTAGCATTGAGTACTCACCAACTAAATAGGGGTATCCATTTCCGTTCCCAAACTCGTCTTATCAGAATTTCGAAATTGTATGCCTAGAAAGAGACCTCCCAGCCTCTTTATAGATGATTAAGGATTCATCCCACACAAACCAATTGATACACAACCATTACCATTATGGAGAGAGCAATGAAAACTTTAAGGAAATAATCTGAGGAACTTTTATGCATACTCGACAGTTGGTCTTGACATGACCCAGGTTAAACTCGGTGTCGATGCTACCAATCAAATGTCACCTTCAAAAAAATTGGAGTGTCCATAAAGGATGCCATCGTGCAGAGACAGAATTGAAATGATGGGAAGGGGCAAGGAAACCTGCGCACAAACATTGGGAATGATGGAGTAACTCATGCCAAAGGTAGGCTTTGAAAGCTGACATTCAAGTACAAAAATCTATGCCACACCATCTGCTCCAAGGTTGGATAACAACTCAACGTCCAAGTTGGCTTCCTTGTAGACGTGATTTTCCATATACATGGGAATTTGATCAAGAATAAAGAGAATTTCACTAAGATGGCTCGTGGACGTCAGCTCAGAGTCAATTTCTTTTGTACAACATTGATAACCACTTGGGAGTCACCCTCTATTTCTAGATGGGTGATCTGTTGGGCTTCACAAAGCTTCAACCTATGGAGCAAAGCTTGAAACTTTGCATCATTATTCGTTCTTTAGACTAATGACAGAGAAGATGAGAAAATTGTCTTGTCGTGTGGATCTTAGAGGAGACAACTAATTCCAGATGGTCTTGGGTTGCTATGGGAAGCTTTATCGAAATTTAGTTTTATCCATCCAAGTACTGATGCTTACCATTTATCTTGTGTTCGAAGAGCATGGAAATCAATCTAAAAAACAGGGGCACTAGAATTAAATTATATTATGTCTAAAATTTGTATGTTTTCAACGAGTATGGCTTAGAGGGTGTATAGGACTTCAAATACATTTCTTGATAGAATTTTGAAAATTTTCATTATGAAAGAGCAAGTAGCTAAGTGGAGGAAAATTCCATTAGCCAAAAGTAGGTTCTAAGTTTGACTGATAGCCTATCCAATATTTACATTAATGTACCTATAATTCTTTGTAGAAATAAATACAACCTTTATTGCAAAGTATAGCAAAATATAACTAAATTAAAGTCTATATAAAAATGCCTAAAGTGGCTAAAATAATTCTTGTACAGATATAATACACTCCAAGTTTTGGGGAATGAATCTACACATTTACATTATGAATTCCAATCTACACATTTACGTTATACATTCCAATCTACACATTTATGTTATGAATTCCAATTCATGCAATATTTAGGTAAGAAATGGGCTTCATTAATGACTTCTTTATAGTAAGGATGAAGAGTAAAATTGTTATTGAGTAGTCGGTTGTTGAAGAGTGTGATGTTTAAGTAGAATGTACAAAGATGGAATGTCTTTTAAACAAGATCTCCTTACATTGTCTATACTATGTATATATAGTGGTTGACATAGTAACATGAAATGGCAATAGAAATTAAAATAATTTAACTCAATTTTGTTAACGAATATTAAAGTTGAGAATAACATTAGTACTACATTAAAGAATAGTAAAACTAAGAATTAAATTAATTATAATATTAGTCAAATTATTTGCAAATATTTCCACAACTAAGCAATTGTTAGGATGGACACAAAAAACAAAAAAATAAAGAAATGTGTATCCTTTTAAAGTTAGGCATTATAAAAGGATAATGTTATCTCATCATTTGTGTGATCCTTGAGGAAGATGACTACCACTAAGGAGATATGTTTTTTTAGGAAAAGGTGTGTTCTATTATCATGCCCAACATTTTACACACACTTCTTGAGTTTCTTTCTTGAGTCTTGTATCATTTTCATTTCAAATTGATTCATGACAAAATGCAAGGACAAATTTACAAGATGCTCAATTTTCAAGAGAACTTATTTGATTACCTCTTTTACAATCCAATACTCCTAATGTATCTATAAGAGTGCTTAATTTCTCTAATTGATTTAATCCTAAACACTACAAAATTAAGCACTCTTATAGATACATTAGGAGTAATGAAATGTAAAAGAGGTAATCAAATAAGTTCTCTTGAAAATTTAGTGTCTTGTAAATTTGTGTTTGCATTATGTCTTGAACCAATTTGAAATGAAAATGATATAAACTAAAGAAAGAAACTCAAGAAGTGTGTGTAAAATTTTGGGCATGACATTTGGTATCAGAGCCCTAGGTTGCAACACTAGGGAACTTTGGGACTTAGTTGGGCCTTGGTTTGTGTGTGTGTATGGAGAGACATGCTACTTAGTTGTGTCCTAATTGGGATAGGATATGAGGAAAAAATCAATTTACCAACCAACAGATTTTGAGAGGACAACCTTGTAATGAAAATGAGAACTTAGTTGAAATTATCCAACCTATGTTGGGTAAAACTTATTCAATAGCCAGATGTTGACCTTAAAGGGAATGGAATACTTATCTATTTGGTAATAAAGCTTAAGAGTAAATACACTATGACCTTTTGAAGGGATTTGAAAACTATTTAGAATGAGTTAAATAGTTAAAGTATAAGAAATAAAATATTGTTTCCTCAGTTACACTAAGGATTAATAAGAGGAAGGATTGATGGGCCTTGAGGTGTATGCAGTATTAAAATTTGTTTCATTTATAATGTTATGAAAATGAGAATAAATATTTAAACTTTCTTTGAAGTTGGAAAATGTGACTAAAAAGTGTTGTGAAAACTAGAATTGTTGTTGATTAAACCTAAGAATTTAAATAGATCAAAACATAATCATACTTGTGTGCTCTAAAGTGTGGAATCTGCAAAAGAGAATCAAACAACATCAAACACGCACATGAAACATTATGTTAGAGTTAGAAATCAAAAGAGAAACTAAACTAAGTTAGCTTCAAAATCAAGAACCCCAATCACATCTCATGTTCCTCTATCTCCAAGGATCTTCAAGATTCAAGGTGGCTCTCACTTGGAAGAGCACTCGATCTTTTAGATGTCAACCTAAAGAGCAAGATTGAAGGATATAACAAGATTAAAATGAGTGCAACTAAGATCCTAGCTAGATGATCGAATGATATGAAAAGATGAAATGCAAGATATGAGACTAAGATTGATTCCAAATTGAAAGCTTAGGTGTGCTAATTAAACTAACATGGAGGTTGCTATGAAATTGATATACAATGGCTATGAATTAAGCTAGCATGAAAATGGGATTAGCATGATACTATCAACATGATGAAAGCTAAACTAGCATGCAACTAAGATGATCTAAGTGCTTGAAGATGACAAATTGAGCTCCTTGATAACCTGCAAAAATGACTATAAGTTTGATGCACAAGATGATGGATCCCAAAGAGTGAAGGAAGGGGCTCTATTTATAGAAAAAATAGAGAAATGGATGGTTGAGATTGAGCAATCTCAACAAGGGCTAGGATGGAAAGTTATCAATCCATGAGGGGAATTCAATCCAATCCCAAGTTGACAAATGTCACCTTGAGATGGCTTGAGAGGATGCTAAGCAAGCATTAGATGCTAAGTAAGCATTAGGGATAACCTCAAGGGATGACATCATTCGATAATGCTATTATCCAAGGGAGCATGCTATTGTCCAAGAGGTAAACTCTTGTGCAAAGTTGAAGGATGGCCAAAGGAACAACCATCATGGGCTAGGGTGATGTCTTGTAAAAGGCATTAAATACCTTTGAAGACTTTGGAGGTTAACTTGTTGGAAGTTAGATAACCTTCAAGGCTTTTGTAAGAGCCTTACAAGTTTGGAAGACTCAACAAGTTAACTTGTTGAAGAAGGTAAAGTCTTCAACACATTTGGAAGACTTTCCCCAAATTTGGAGAAGTGACTCCCCCAAATTTAGGGATGTGACATGATTAGAAGAATTAGGCTAATTAATGAGATATTTAGAGGGGTTCTAGAAGAATATTAGCATGCATTTTTAGATAAAATAAAAGATTTATTTTAGCCAAAAGGGGTGCAACTTGCATTTGTAGAATTTTGCAAGTGGGGGGACTATTCACAAATAAATGATGATCTATTTAAATGCAAAGGGATTTTTTTAATCAAATGTAAATTCAATTAAAAGGGAAAAGGGGGGTTTTTATTAAATAAATAAGATTTATTCAATTAAATGGCTAAAGGGTACTTAATCAAACCGTAGTTTAATTAATAGGTTAGGCTAGAAGAAAAGGATTTTAATCAAATCTTTAATTTGATTAATAGTCTGATTGGAAGAATAGGGATATTAATTAAACCTTAGTCTAATTAATAGGTGAATAAATGATTATTAAATGAATAAAATTCCTTTAATTAGTTGTGCAAGTTTTAGGTGTCTACAATACTAAGAACCATGAAGGAACGTAGAAGGACAATTAGACAACTCTTTGTGATTAATTGAATAGAATTGTTAATGGAAAGTTAAATGTGTCATGATTTCTGCTCAAGTATAAGTCTTGCTTAGTATAACAAATCCAATATGGTTGAGTAAACAACCTTAGACCCATTCTAAGTAAATGAGAAAACTATAGGTATTGCTAAACCTTTGCAATAAAACAACGAGAATAGTTCAGGAGCGTCTTAACAAACCATGAAGCCTTTGTGTTTCAATAACAATATGACTACTCAAAAAAATTGAAAACCTAAGCGTTTGGGAATATAAGTTAAGAATAGTGAGTAGAAGAGACTAAAAAAAATGCAATTAAGGGAATCTATTGATGAGGTGTTTGAAATGAGGGAACTCCTAGTATAGTATGGGGGACCAACTCATGGATAGATAATTAAAAACATTGTCTAGAGTACCTAAATTCTTATATGTGTTTCTTCAATTCTTCTATAATTAAATAGGCTTGAGTATGGAAAGGAAGGAGTAAAATCATACTAATTGATTTAATCCTAAACACTAGAGAAATTAAACACTCTTATAAACACATTAGGAGTAACAAACTGTAAAATAGATCATCAAATAAGTTCTCTTGGGAATTGAGAATCTTGTAAATTTTTGTTTGCATTTTGTCATGAATCAATTTGAAATGAAAATGATATAAGATTGAAGAAAGAAACACAAGAAGTGTGACTTGCAAGTTGAAATTATTTGACAATGTAACTAGAATGTTCAAAAACAATAGACAAACCCTAACATGATAAGGATAGGAAAATAAACGTGGCTTGAATAGAGAAAAACGTTAAACTATATGTATCATTGATAAACAATAGCATAAATTAATCAATAATCCAAACCATAGTGAGCAAGAAGTGTGGTGTGTCCTATAAGCCACTTGCAAATTTGATTATTTAATTATGAAATTGGTGATCCAGTATGAGATAATCATAATAACTAAATCATCTTAACATAGCTATCAAAGTAAAGTGAATGAAATTTTAGAAGTTTTTAGTAAAGAAACATAATGTGTAAAGCAATTAGAAAACTCATTGAAAGAGATGTATATGTGACAAACTAGTAAATGTAATGTGTCTCAAGTAGGTGACATCATTCACCCAACTTAGCTAGGGTGAGTTGGATGTCACATGCAATCCTCCTAAGAGTACCCTTTGTGAAATTTTTATATGTATTACCAAGTTTGAATGTGTTATCAATTTGATAGTTGTGGTGTTTATGTCTATCAATTAATGTTAGTAGATGTGTCTTGTATTGTTACTGTGTTCTGATTAGTTAAAAAAATAGGTTTTTAGGACCTGAAACCTTTACAGCATAGATAGAGAAAAAGCACCAAGAAGAACAGTACAATAGAGTCTGCAAACAAAAAGACTGGCCAAAAGACCAGCGAATAGAAAGAACAGCTTAACAAAAAAACAGCAAAGAAACAAGGAAGGCGCTACACAACAATTTTCTTTAGCAGATCCTTCGCCTTTGTCACCAACTCGTCATAGGTGGCCCCGACAGCTTTCAAGTCTTCCAGATCCTTGTTTGGTTTCTTTTCCTTCCTCTTGCCCCTGGTGCGGGTTCTGGGACCTTGAGCCTCCCCTATTCCTTCAGCTTCCAGTTCTAAGTCTTGGATTTCCTTTTTGTCATCCATCTTGTTGATGAGGGTGTGGGTGTTGTTGGCTGAGATCTTCAAGATACTTAGGCTCTGTTCAACGATGTTCTTTAGGCACTCCTCAATTTTATCAACTTTGGTGACAGTGTCCGAGAGGGTTTTTCCGCTAGTGTCCGCAAGGCTTTTTCTGTCTAGCATCTCCTTTTCAATCTTCTCAAACCTGGGGTTGAAAGCATCTCTGATGTCTTCAGCTTTGGTGATGGTGTTTTCCAAGTCCTCAATATAGTTGGCCATTGTATTCCCCTCCCCAATATTAATGATTTCCAGAATCAAGACTTTGTTACAGAGTTTCTTGTATTCATCCACAACTTTCTTGTAACCATTAATGAGCCACTCCATTGTTTCCATGAAACCATGCAAACCCTCGGGAGGAGGGCCAGATGAGGGAGCATCTTTTCCAGGGGTAACCTATTCTTCTTTGGGGATGTGGAGGGCGGAAATTGTTACCGTGTTGTTGATGTTATGTGATGATGTTCTTTCGTTAGTTGAGATGCACATTGTTACCATGTTGGTGATGTTTCGTGATAATGTTCTTTCATTAGATTAGACGTGCATTATTACTATTTTGGTGGTGTTATGTGATGATGTTCTTTCATCATATGAGATGCACACCATGTAAATTAGGGTTTGAGAGGTGGAGGAGATGCATTGAAGTCTTACGACATTGATTGGGTGTAAGACTCTGAGGGATGTTGTTCATGATTTCTCCCCCACATGTAGAGCCACACTTGTTGGTTCATAGTGGAAACCCAAAATCTTCACGTGGAAACCTAATCCTTCACATGTATACCTGTGGGTTGAGGATGAATATTTGCAAATCATATTGATGGGATTTTAGTCATGCTTTTGAGTATGAATATTGATACTACAATGATATGGCATTGTTCAATCATATGATTTTGCTTCAATGATATGACATTGTTTTAGTAATATGATTTTATTTCAATGATATTACATTGCTTCAGTGATATGACATAATGGCCATCATGATATGATAAATTGTTATATTATGGTAGCAACCACCATTCTCCTCCTCCCCTCAAGTGGCTTAAATAAAGCTACATAGTGAAGGTAAGTGAATCTTTCCAAAAAAATTAAAGTTATTGATAACTTCTCATTTGATGTTTTATTTATTTATTTTGTGCCAACAATACATTATTATTATTTTTATTGGGCTATTTAGCCATTTAAAATTGTTGTAGTCCTCTTGCCTTAAGAACTTAATTAATTTTATTTTTTATTAAAATTGAAATGTTGTGATGTAGCCACAATTAAACCTTATTGTTGCTTATTTTCCTTATTTTTGTTTTTGTTTTTGTTTTCTCATTTTATGAGACTCTGATTAAAACTTTTAAAATTCTTTTTTTGACTTCCATTGAAATTTTAATTTGTAAGCTTATAATTGACAAATGAGGCTTTCTTTATGTTTTATAAATTGTTAGCATAAGTGTTGTAATTTGTAATATGTAAATTGTCATACTCTTAGGGGGTCCCTAGTAGGTTGTATAGAGGAGTAGATGCATTGGGGAATCTTATTGTACAAATGAGGGTGGAAGATGAGACATGCATGGGACGATTGAAATTCCACTTCCCCCTAGCTTTATGTGACTTACTTTATATGTATCTACTTTCGAAGGCTAACACCCTTACATAGATAAAAGGTGGGTACAAGGACATGAATGCAAGGATCCTTAGAATAGGGCCTCAAGACCATCTTTCCTAAAGGTAATGGTAACTATGAATTTCATCCTGGTAAACCCCTTTATGTGAGCCATGTAGTGTCTTGTGTATTTGGTAATAATAATAAATATGGTGTTAAATAACTATGATCCATGTGATAGAAGAATTGTGATATTTGAGATAACAAATCTATGAATAAAAGAGAAAATTATGTGTGCCTTTAATTTTGATGGGGTATGAAACCTTGATGACAAATGAGTAAATAGTTCATGATTGTGCAATTAATTGATGTGGTGATATGAGTTATGATTAAATATTATTAAAATTATGTTTTAATGATCAAACATTTATGAAAATTATTGTACTCCTCATATAACCCTATTTAGGGGTGTTCATTATGATAAGAGTGTACTTGTTTAAATTAGCATTTTGAATTATGCTTAAGATAAATTGAAAGTTCTATGAAATGACTAATATTTTTTTTTTTTAATAAATAACACTTATGGAGGGATATTTCTTACTTTATGCATGTTGCTTAAGATGGACTATTGTACCAAAATAAAATACCAAAAGAATGGATGCTTAACAAATTTATATATGTATTATAATGGTTATGCTTTAAACCTTGGTGATTTCCAAGAGGAAGTCTAATCTAAGGGGAGGGGGATGTAGGGCCCCAAATTCTTTTCAAATCCCACAACTTCATGATGAGATCAATTATGTTGGATTGGTGAATCAATTGATGTTTTGACTAATGTTAATTAATGGGATGTGGTACTGACTAATTGTTGCGTATGAATAGAACTAATGATGTATCAAGAACTTCGAGTTATGCAAGATGCTTAGGAGAATCATAGATTGATCAAGAAAAGGATGAATCAAGACAAACCTAACTAACTGAAAGGTATACCTAAGGTAAGTCATATGCATTTGAATTCAAGTTGAATAATGATATTTGTTAATAAATAATTGATTAGAGGAAAATTGATTAGATAGTATATTTAAATGAATAGAGATGACTTCAAGATGTATCATTATTTAAAGTGCAATCAGACTTATTTATTGAATAATTGAAGATATCACATATGTATATGTGTTATGTACTAACAATTGAACTTGGGCTTGTTGAGGCTTATGAGTAGGTGATCAATAAGATGTCCTAATCCAAGGTGTTTAAAGAAAATACGTATGTAATAAGTGACAATGTGAAGAAGGGAGAACCAACTAAACCCTTGTCAAAATATTTCAGTTATTCAAGCTATCAAATGTGGTTTAGTGAAGAGAAACTGATGTATTTGTGAATTAAGTTTAACCTTATTATCTTTGCTTTTATTTGATTTTAAATAAAGTATTAGGGAGTGTGTATTGTGTGGTTGTTGAAAGGAGTCTCGTGATTCTTTCAAGGGGGTTTTTTAAGGGTTAAAAATTGTCTTATTTTATGTGTTTTTATAGTTTTCAAGACACTAGGTTGGATACCTATGGGTTAGTGGTCCTTTTGAATCCCCATCTTGTACTCGAGGCAACATATGACCATTTTAAACTTGCTATTTTAAGAAATGACAATTTTGTGGTGTTGGGGCTTGGAGAAGTGACTTGTCACTCTCCAACTCCACTCCCCAAAGTGTATTTATGAACCTTGGGGAGAGAAACAAAGCTCACACATGTGAGCCACCTTCTGAGTTTGGGATAAGTGTAAAAGTACACTTCACACTCTCCCAAAAGTATCACAGATGTGTGAGAACTAATGGGACAGTGAGAGGAGAGGAATGAATGGGAAGGTGAGAAGTGTCATCTCCCCATTCAAGGGATTCAATTTTAAATCTCTACTTAAGCTCTAATGGAGGAAGGGTTTGGGGATGTTTTCTTTCAGAGAGTTACTCTTGGGTTCTAAAGGATGGAGGTAGGAAGATTTGGAGGGAGGAAGCTCTTGCAATGGAGTTATTCAACTATGAGGAGCTTAATCCTCACAAATATCATAAAGAGATAAGTGTATCCTATCTCCTTATTACATAGTCTTCTCTTTGAGATGTTATCTTACTATTGCATGCTATGTTCTTGGATAATTCTCTTTTATTGTATTTTGAGAGTTAAAGCAAATGAGATTGTGGATATGTTTATGGGGTAGTAATTATGAGCTATGATGTTTATTTTTGGTTTTAATGAACTTGGTAAATAATTGTGAGTAAAGGGTTTAGCTTGGTTCCCTCGGCTTTGAGGATGGCTTAATGATGCCATAATGGTAGGGAGGAGAGTCTTATTTCTTTCATTGGTATGGATTTCATATGTAATCTTGAGTTTTGAAGATTATTGATGTATTATAAAATATGATGGAGGGCAAGCTTATTTCCATTGGCATTGTTATCTTGAGTGTGTTCTAGTCTTGAAGGTTAACAATAGTGTAATGAAAAGGTTTATGTTGATAGTAGCATCATATTTTTGTTGTAATAATAGATTCATTTAATACAATATTGTAATATGAAAGTAAGATATTGTTTGGGTTTAGGAAAAAGGGAGATATTATTAATCTTTGTAAGGAGGGATACATGAGTAACATATAAGCTTGTTCCTTTCATTTTTCCATGTACATATAATACATTTCTCTTAATTAAATAATCTTACAATTTTAAGAGGGTTATCTTAAAAAAAATGTTATGGTAGTTAGTTGTGTCCCTACTTCTCACTTATCAATGTTGGAGATTGTTGGAGGCATGAGCTTGTATGGTTGTCATTGATGTCAAAACCTGGTTATTTGGATGGATGTTGGTCCAGATATGCTTTTTGTTGTTGTGGAATTATGTTTTTTGTTACAATTAATGTTGTTGGTGTTGGTTGTGTCATGTTGTATTTAGGATGGTTCGAAAAGCTTTTGGTGCCCTCTGGATATGTTGTTGATTGTGTTGCGGTTTAGTGGATCATATTCTTTTGGTTTGGATATGTGTTGGAAGATGTGTTGACATTTTGTTGTGGGTCTCATCATGGCGTGTGGAGATCTACATTGAGTATTTTGCATTGGAAGAGGTTATATGGTAATGGCTTTGGAGAATGTGTTAGCGTGTGTGGATTTTTTGGGTCAATATTGAAAAGATGTATTGTAATATAAAAGATGTATTGTAATATATTTTGGTTCTCTCTTTCTCTTAGAGTGGACCGATTTGGGTATTTTAGGTCCAGGTGGCTTATATTTGTGTAATATTGCTTATTCTATTTTGTTAAACCCTTAATTAGGATTTCAATATTTTATCTCATATTTAAGATGTGTGGATGGATGAATTATGGAGTAATGAGAAGTGTATGTGAATGATTTGCAAGCATATTTGAGTTTGTGGTTGTGTGAAAGTTAGTTTGAGAAGAGCTTTGAAGGTGATATATTCTGCAAGATAGTATGTTGTGATAGTGAAGATTATCAGAGATGCTTGCCATGATGTTGGTTGCTTGATCCAATTGTTCAAGGCCAATTTCATGTTCAAGAGAGTCCTTCTCAATTTTAATTCATCTATTTCATTCGTTGTTGACTGACAGTGAGTCCTTCAGTAGCAGTTTGTATCTTGTCTTGAAGTGTTGGTGTAATTAATTATTCATGTTGGATATTATTACACCTTACTTAAGTTTACCTAGGTACATGCATATCATAGTAGTTTGGGTATGAGACACTTGGGTGTTTGTGCCACATTGGGATAGTGTGTGTAGGAGAATTTCCACCTTTTATGGTGTTGATCTTGTTACTACTTTATCATATCCACTTATTGTGGAGTGATAATTCCACCTTCGGTGGCTGATCCACCTCATGTGGAATATTTTATTGTTTCTCCTACCTACCACACCTATCTTATACCTACGCTTGTTTCTCATTGAGCCACATGTCATGTTTGTGTGCTCACATATCCATATAGCCTTGCCTATATATGCAGGCTCATATTCATTGTATGTAACAATCTTTTTTTATCTATTGATGAGAATATAGTTTATTCTTGTCCTATATTTTGTCTCTCATTTGTACTTTTCATTGAGCTCTTGATCTTAGCAAAATCTCACATGGTATTAGAGCCATTAGAGCATCATTGATTCATCTTTGAGAAGCATTATTGCAATGTCAAGAGGCAGATCTGAGGAGCAACATCTTTTGGAGGCGTCCTAGACCAGATCCAACCTCGCCATTGCGTCCAGGTGGTTGTTTCCATGAATTTTGTTTATAAATTCACCTATATTGGTGAAAGTCAAATTTGGGGCTTGGAGAAATTTTTTGCCCAATTTGGGCGGTATGGTACGAATTTCGAAAAAAAATAAAATCAAATAAAATCAAAATATTTTTTTTGTATTTTTATGGGGTTTCCCTCCCCCGTCGACTGTCGTACTCTGCAAGTTTCTCTGCACCTACCACTAATGTCGTAGTTGTTGTTGATGTCATGTTGCAACACTGACTGTCGGCCCCACCTCTCAGCTCCCTGCGAGCACCGATAGTCTTCCCGACCCCCGGCACCTTGCACTTCCATCGTGACGCTGAACCCTGCCGGCCACCGGCTCCCTCTGGCAACCAACCCTGCCTGCCCGTCTGTTGTGGACCCCGCACCAACTCCACCACCCACATGGCCCCCGTTCCACAAAACCTCCACCACATGTGCATCAGTACACCACGTCAATGCCCATTCAGTGTCTCGTCATCCTACCACGATACTTTTTCAATGAATCGGATTTTGACACGTGTCAGTTTGTACTGTACGGGTGCCAAGTCAGCAGGGAGGTGAAGTTTTCACAACGGTTATATGGACGTCAAATTTAACCTTGTGTTTTTCTGACGTCATCATTTTTTGAAAAATTTGCAGGCCACCTTCGTTGAACTTTCTGATTTTGCAGTTAAACTTTAAATGGCCATATCGTGCTCATTTTTGCTCCTTTTTTGGGACAATGTTTTTTGAAATGGGCCAAAATTTCATGTAATTTCTCGTGGTGGAATTATTTTCTGATTTGGATGAACAAATTTTTCATAAATCTTAGTTTTTGGTGACTGTACCTATCCAATCCTCATTTCTGCAACTTCCGGGACTCCGTTTGGGCTCATACGAACTCCTTTTCAGGTGCCATTTTTTTTGAAAGTGCATGATTTTTCGTCTACTCTCATAATATGCTATCATTTTGCAACTATTTTGGGTATAAATTGTACTTCAATCATATGGTCTTTTTTGGCCAATTTGGCACTTGTATTGCATATATCTATCTTGCTGGTCTTTTGCATTGTAGTTCTTAGCCTATTGGGGTAGCTGTAAAACAAAATCAGAAGTCCACCTTGTCATTGTTTGTAAGTGGCCTATTATACACACACTACATATAAAGTGCCAAAATCATCATTTTGCGGGGGATACTTTGATTGAGTGAATTTGGGGGGGTGTCTCTTGTTCTTTTGTGTTCTTGTTGTCCTTCCTTTTTGTTGCAATGGTTTCTCCTAAGTTTCCTCTCTTAACTCCTCATAATTATGCTACTTGGAAAACTGATGCATGGAGTAAACTTATGGAAAAAGGTTTAACTCATTATATTGATGGAACTATTGTTGCTCCCATTGATCCTAAGTCTGATCATGTTGGTCACTTGGACTGGATCACTAAAAATATCATGGAAATTGGTACCTTAAGAAAGTATGTATCAAAGGATCTCATTTTTCATATTGAGAAATGTACTCTAATCAAGGATGCTTGGCAAAAGTTTCAAGACTTGTATGGTCAAGTTGATGAGATTAGGGGATATCAAATTGATAGTGATCACACCATGTTAGATCCTAATAACTTTGATACTATACAAGATTATGTCACTAAGGCAAAAGAGTTAAGGGCACAACTCAAGGATTGTGGCATTGATAAGAAGGATACTCAATTGATCTTCAATTTGATGGGCAAACTTCCACAAGAATATGCAGCATTTGTTTCTAGTTTCTAAACCCATAGGATGACAATAGGTTCAAGCTACACAATGCCTACATTTGATGCTTTCACTGAAATGTTGATGATGGAACAAACTAAGTCGATAAGCATGGGCATTCTTATGGCTTCTAAGTCTCTAGAATTAGTGGCAAATCAAGGGAACAAAGGAAACCAAGGAAAGGACAACTCAAACAAGAAGAAATGGCAATCAAAGCCTAAGGACAAAGCACCATCTTCTCCACAACAAGGAGATTCATCCTCTTCCAAGAAGGACAATTCACCAAAGAGGGAGAGACCTACTTGTGCCTATTGTAAAAAGGTTGGTCATGAGGAGTGTCATTGCCATTCTAAGAAGATTTATGAACTCACACATATCCTCAAAAAGCACAACATTGATTTTCCTCATGTCTACAAGAAGGATGATTCATCAACTTCTACTTCCTCACATTCAAAAGGGAAAGGGAAAGCATTCTTGGCTTCTACAAGTGGGAAGACTCACTCTTTTGGGAAAAGAAAAGGAAAAGCTCTTTGTGCTACTACAAGTCATGATTCAAGGAGATGGCTTCTAGATTCAGGGGCTTCTCATCATATGGCATCTTCCTAGTCTATGTTCTCTACATTTGAGCCTTGCACCATGCCACAAATTTTGATGGGAATCATACGTACATGGATGTGATTGGGAAAGGATCTATTGCCATTGGGGACAACTCCTTCAACATTGTGTTGTGTGTACCCCATTTGACAAACAATCTCCTTTCCATCTATCAAATCACACATGGCACAACTAAGAGAATTGTGGAGTTCACACCTAAGTCAATTTTCATTAGATACTTGGAGACTAGAGCTATCATTGCGACTGGGGTGGTTGATCATGCATCTCAGTTATACTCCTTTTCATATTTTGTTGATGATGATGATTTCACATATGATGATTCTACACATGATGATTCTACACATGATGATCACACTTCTTGTGATGATTCAGATTTTGAGGAGAACTTTGGGTACTTGAACATGGGGATTCTCACATGTGACCCCATTCTTGAGCCTTGTGTTTCATCTCCTCCTATTGATTTCGCATCACCTATTGCACCTGATGATGTGAATAGTGTGACAATTTTGCCTTCTTGTGATTCAGTTCAGTAGGATATTCATTGTCTTCCAGCTTCAGTTTCATGGGATGAGTACTTGATAGACATTGCAAGTTTGTTTGTGGAATCCTACATTGCAGATTTGGGAAACGTCATTGATGATATTCATCTTCTCTTTGATGGAGATGATCCTTCTTCAATTGTTGCGAGGGAACACTCTGACCCTCTTTTTCATTCTCTACATGATTATTCTTTCGAGGTTGACATGATTGTGGATACTTATGTACAGCAGTTGGAGGAGGTCTCTTTATCCTTTGAGGAGACATGTGAGTCTTTGGGACTTGTTCTACTTTCATCTCCACTAGATTTTCAACAGTGTGGAGTAGTTCACCACCTTTGGAGGGGGTAACCTTCAGCATCGACATGGGGACACTTGAGCAGTTTTCAGAGACTTCATTCATCATGAGTTTTTTTCATACATCTTCCCTTCATGATTGGGGAGACTTCATGGGTACACCTTTGGTTTTGTTTCTTCCTAAGGGGAGGAATGTTGTTCGATGTTCTTGGAGCAGTTTATTCATACATCATCGAGCTTCTATCATTGGTATTGATTCTACATTAAGGGGAGGCTTCCTAGCTTCTCTTCTTCTCTCATGTGGGGGGGACTTTTTCCTCACACGGGGTTTTGTTCCTCACATTCTTTTATGAGAGTTCTCTTGTATTGCTTTCATCTCTATTTTGGGGGAGGGTTTTTTCCCATTGGATTTTTCTCTCTTTCCTCGCTTTATGAGAGATTTAATTACATTGTTTTGCATGCATTTGCATTTGTACATAGGTACCTAACATGGCCTTGTAGCCGAGACCCATCTTGCATTTCTTAGTTGCATTGTAGACTTAAGTGCATTCCCCCAAGTTGCACTTAAGGGGGGGTGTTGGTGTAATTAATTATTCATGTTGGATATTATTACACCTTACTTAAGTTTACTTAGGTACATGCATATCATAGTAGTTTGGGTATGAGACACTTGGGTGTTTGTACCACATTGGGATAGTGTGTGTAGGAGAATTTCCACCTTTTATGGTGTTGATCTTGTTACTACTTTATCATATCCACTTATTGTGGAGTGATAATTCCACCTTCGGTGGGTGATTTACCTCATGTGGAATATTTTATTGTTTCTCCTACCTACCACACCTATTTCCTACCTACCCTTGTTTCTCATTGAGCCACATGTCATGTTTGTGTACTCACATATCCATATAGCCTTGCCTATATATGCAGGCTCATATTCATTGTATGTAACAATCTTTCTTTATCTATTGATGAGAATACAATTTATTCTTGTCTTATATTTTGTCTCTCGTTTGTACTTTTCATTGAGCTCTTGATCTTGGCAAAATCTCGCATGAAGAAATGATCTTCAATTGAGCAAGTCCTCTTTATATCTTACCTAAGGTTGGGTGCCTTAGTTCTACAAGTCCTTCAAGTGTTGGTGATCTTGATGTAGTAGATGGGGTTCCAATAAATAACATGTGGGAATATTTTACAACAATGGGCTCATATCTCCATTATCACCTACTCAAACTCCAAGTTACCCCTCACAATGCACTATACCTTAATGGGCTATAAACACCAACTTTGGGTCAAGGCTTGACAACACTTGAACTAAGATCGAAGACATCTCAGGAAAAGTAAATGCAACATGAGTAGACCATCCATACCTTCCAAAGCTTCTAATTATTCCAACTACTATATTGCCCACACCATTAGGCTTAGATTCTAGTATCCCTCCAAAATGACATTTCTGATCTAGAATAGATCTCGACAAGGTAAATAGGTTTTTTAGATACCCATTAAGGCTTCCTCAAACATAGTTCTAAACCTACCTAGGTCACTTTGGGCCAACATCTTTAAACCAGGGCTTCTACACTATCGTAGACCCTAAATTAGGTCACTTTTTCAAAGGAACCTATCTGCAATCACCTCTCCAATTGGAAAAAAATTCTTAGACCTTTTCCATAGGTCTCAAATGACCTAAATATCTAGGTTTCAAAGTATGGAACTTCCATTAAGTCACCAATTTAGAAAACCCTCATTTTAGCCACTTCCTAGGAGGGTTTATTGGAAACCAATACTCCAGACCTTCTCTCAACCTGCCACCACTTAAAACATGCCAAAATATGCCTACACATGCTCAAAATTCCATTATCTAGCCCTTGGTCACACTATTTCATCAAACACTCACCCTAAACCACCATTTTCAACTCAAAATACACAAAAAATATCAATTAGGGCATTAAGCCAAACCCTCAAATGGTCTTCCCTGCTCACCAAAAACATTCAAACACTTATTTCCCACTGTATTGGGCCCATTCCACTCATTTATAGGAGATATAGTAGGTGGAATGGGTTCACATCATATTTTATATCTACAAACCCTTAAATCTATCTACACACACCCGCCTTCAATAATTTTATAATAAAATGCTTAAAATACAACAAAATCCCTTCACTCCAAAGCCAAATGGGAGATAACACACATATATATAAAATTCAAGAGCTTTCAGAATATAATACTTCTGTACAAAACTGTACCAAGGGTGGAAATAGTGAATTACATAGTAAAATGCAGGGAAAAAATCTATTGTATTATGGTTTCATTCTACAAAATCCATGGCCTACCATTTGCTAGACCATAAAAGGCCCTTATAAATCCTTTTACATACTTTCTTAATTTTTTTAACCAAATTTTGAACTCCCATGACCGTCGAGATTCCATTCATTTGTATTTTTTGCAATTTTTTACAATTTTACAATTTTTAAACATGACAATATTGACAATATTGCAACAATATGACAATGTAACTCAACGACTCCTAATTACATATTAAATGGTCTATTATGAACTTATTAAACTCAAAAGAACTCAAAACACCTACAAGCCTACTACTTGACCCCTAATGCATAAGATGGAATTGGTGCCCTTGCACCAGCTCCTTGGTAGTAAACCTAAAACATTGTAAACATTGTTATTCATATTGTGAGTTTGTGGTTTTTCCCTATTTGGGTTTTCCATGTAAATTTTGTGTTGATGTGTTGATGTGTTGATGGTTGATGCTTATGTGCTGATGATTAATGTGTTATTTCTAAGTAAGCTAATGTTGTTTATTAATAATTTAAATTGAAGTTTCAGACTGATTCACCCCCCCTCTCAATCATGTTGGGTGTTCAACAATTGTTATCAGAGCGTTGGTTCCTCTTTTGAAAGCTTAATCGCTTGAGGAAGATCTAGAAATGGTGCATGACCTTCATGTTAAAGCATCGTTGTTTGATGGAAAAAACTTTGCTTATTGGGAGGAAAGAATGGAGTCTTACTTGGAAGCATTATAGAACAAAATCTAGGAGATTATTCAAACAGGTGATCAACGACCTCAGAATGGACCACCGACTCCAAATAAAATTAAGGCTCAGGAGACAAATGTAAGAGATAGAACAATACTTATCAACTATCTTTGTGATGAAGTATTTGGCAAGGTTCAAGGAATAAAATAAGCTAAGGGAATTTGGAACAAGTTGTGTTATGCATATGAAGGTGATTCGAAGACCCAACAAGCAAGAATTTTGAACCTAAAGCAGGAATTCAAAGGTTTCAGAATGGTTGATAATAAGTGTTGAGAGATACATGCATATAGTAAATGATACCATGAATCCTATCAGAGTTGTTGGTGGAGTGCTAGAAGAAAGTGATGTTATCAAAAAGATATTGTTTACATTGACCAAACCCTACAAATTGAAGAAGTGTGTTATTGAAGAATGTCACGACCTAAATAACTTTTTAATTGATCGACTTATCAAAATACTGTCTACCTATGAAATTGGAGAGATGAAAGATATAAAATCCTATCAGAGAAAATTTGCATTTAAAGTTTCAAGGATATCAGGAGATGAACCGGAAACAAGTGAGAACCTGGATGAAGTTGAAGCAAACTTTGTAAAAAGACTGAAGAGAGGAACTGGAAAGTACAAAGGTAAGTTTCTTTTAAAATTCTTTAATAGTGGAAGAATTGGCCATTATGCTTTTAAATGTATATATAAAGAAGACTAGAGAAAATCTGATGATGATGTTCAAAGAAAAATAGATATAGAAGATATGATTTTAACAAAAGAACAAATGATAGAGATAAAGGGAAAAAGAGTTTTTTCTCTATGGAGGAAAATTTGTCAAAAGAAGAAGATATTGAAGACTCGAATGAAGAATCTTTAATCTTGACTATAGAAGAGAAGAATCAGTATAGGTCTGGAAGACCAAAAGAGAAGATTGCACTGTGTAAAAGTACAAAGCTATGTCACACTTTTATAAAGGAAATGGCCAATGGTGATTCAATTTTTTAAATTGAATCAATAGAAAGTGAAATATATGTTTTGAATTTTGAAATGATGTAAACTAATAAAATGTATATTATTTTATGTATTTTATGTTTGTAATTTTTATAAAAATTTAAAAAATTATTTAAATATAGTTTTGTATAAAGTAAACACTATAATTTAGTTGCTGATAAAATGTTGAAATTGAAGTTACAGAAGCCGACACACTTTATTTAATAAATTTTACCTTTTTTTCTTCAATTTTTTTGTGTATATTGATAACTTGAAACTTTAGTGCATGGATATATTTTTTACTATTTTTAATAAATATATATTTTTTAATAAATTTGAAAAGTTGTGTACTAGAATATAACTCTTTCCATTTGCCACCACCTTTTTTATTCATTATTTATCTAAATTAGAAAATAATTATATCATCCTAACATAGATTCTTTTCTCTAGGGCATCATATTTTTTCAAAAAATTTAAATAAATTTTAGTATTTTTTCTTGTCAAGATAATCAATCTTATATTTAAGTACTAATGACCTACTTTCAATAAAAGTAAAATGTAGAATATAAAAAATTATTAAAATATTAGAAGAGGTATATTTTGGAACATTCACTTGTAGATCTATGAAAGGGTATTTTTACATTTCAAAAAATATATTATTTATAAGAATAGGAGTTGTTGAAACATTGATTTTTTCAAAAAAAATAATTTTTTTGGGTAATCAGACCCAAAGTGATATAAAATATACATTTATTAGACACTTACAATTGGAAAAGTTGTGGTCCATATACAACTTATCTATAATGAATCTATACAGACCATATGTTTGACTAAAATTATTTTTTAGTTAGAAAAACTTAAATTCAGTTTTGCTAATAAGTTGGCCTGAAACATGACACAGTATTGTAGCATGCTAAAGTTGAACCAAGATCATGGATCATTGATTTTGGATGCTCAAATCACATGATTTAAGACAAAGACAAATTTATCAATATGAATAAGTATGATGGTGGACCAATGAAATTTGTAGGAGAGGAAGTTGGACCGATTTGTGGAATAGAAAGTATCTTGATTCATGGAAAGCATAAAATTGATGATGTTTCTTGTAGAAGGTTTGAGACATAGCTTGTTGAGTGTTAGTCGGATGTGCAATAGATGTTATGACTTGTTGTGTTCACCAATATTGGATGTATGATCAGAAAAGGAAAAACTGAAAAGTTAGTAGCAAAAGGAGTTAAGCCAAGTGGAAATGTTTATTATATAAAGGACAAAAGTGGAAACAAATGTTATCTGAGTAAGATCAATGGATGTTCATTATGGCATAAAAGGATGGGACATGCTAACTTTGATAATGTTAATGTTTGTAGCTTCAGTTGAATGATCATTTAGAATACATATAATATATGTTGATTAATAATAATATATTATTATGTTATTATTAATCATATAAAATTTAATATTAAATATTAATCTATTATATTATTCTAAATTAATAATTGATTGATGAAACATTATAATATTGATTAAATTATTATAATTAAAGGAGAGACATGTCCGTTCAAGGACATGCCTATCCAAAGGAATATATATAGTATAATGTTATTCAATTTGAGAACATATAGAATTCCAAGAATGCAAGTATTAGATTGAATCAGATATATACATTAAAATACATCCAATAAAACCTGGGAAAATCAACATGGTATCAGAGCTCAGGCCTGTGAAGTTTAATTTGGAGGTTGGAGAGGGTTGGAGAATTCAGTTTTTTCTAGAATTTTCAGTCTAAAATATGCCATTGTACGGCCCTTGGTTGGCCTCAAAATGAGGACTATAATATATGGATGGAAAGATATGTGTTTCTAGTATTCAAATATGTTTATCTCATCAAATTTGATTCAGTTTTGTGCAAGATATGACGACTTTGGTGCAGGTCACTTGAAACCCTACCTAGGGTTAGCAGTTTTGGGAAAAATGTCATAACTTTTGTTTTAACCGTTAGATCTGGCTATAGCATGGAGGGAATGTTTGTAATTATATTTTCTAACATCTCACCGAAGAGATTGGATAAATTTGGTAAATTGAAAAAGTTATTAACGACTGAGGCAATCCACTTAAGAGCTTGTGGATATAATCACCGACTAAGGCAATCCACGTGAGAGCTCATGGATAGAATCGCCGATTGAGGCAATCCACGTAAGAGCTTATGGATAGAATCATCGACTGAGGTAATCCACATGAGAGCTCATGGATAGAATCGCCGACTGAGGAAATCCATGTGAGAGCTCATGGATAGAATCGTCGACTGAGGCAATCCACACAAGAGCTTGTGAATAGAATCACCGACGGAGGCAAATTCACACCTTGAGACTATGGTTCCCTATGATGAGCATCATATGGTTGATGCAAATACTCCCAATATCATGAGATGATATTTTTGAGTTATGGTGAATATCATGTGCCTTGATATTCTTGTTTATACCATACTTCCTGATATAATAGTGAGATAATATTTTCTCTATTCCATAATTAATCTAGACTTAATGCATTTGCATTGATTTTATCTTCCCTAGCTAAGAGGGAGTGTTAATTATGTTTTGTGTAGCTATGGTGAGGGCCATAAGTGTTGACATGGGAGATCACTACACATTCTGTCTTATCATCCTCCCTAGCTAAGAGGGAGTGTTAATGTTTGTAGCTTCAGTCGAATGATCATTTAGAATACATATAATATATGTTGATTAATAATAATATATTATTATGTTATATTATTATATTATTATTAATCATCTAAAATTTAATATTCAATATTAATCTATTATATTATTCTAAATTAATAATTGATTGATGAAACATTATAATATTGATTAAATTATTATAATTAAAGGAGAGACATGTCCGTTCAAGGACATGCCTCTCCAAAGGAATATATATAGTATAATGTTATTCAATTTAAGAACATATAGAATTTCAAGAATGCAAGTATCAGATTGAATCAGATATATACATTAAAATACATCCAATAAAACCTGGGAAAATCAACAGATAACATGATGAAAATAACTCTAAGACAATGAGAGATTTACCAAAGATTATCAAGCCTATTGACACTGTGTGTGGGGAATGTCAGTTAGGGAAGCAAACAAAGAGAATTTTCAAGAACAAGGAGTATTCTATGTCATATCCATTGGAGATAATTCATACAGATCTGTGTGGCCCTACAGGGACAAGAAAACTTAATGGAGAAAGGTATTTTATGTTATTTATCGATGATTATTCTAGGATGACATGGGTTACATTTTTTAGAGAAAAATCTGAAGCTTTTGAAAGATTTAAAGTTTTCAAGCCAATGGTAGAAAACCAAGTTGATGCTAGAATCAAGTGTTTGAGATCTAATAGAGGTGGACAATTTACTTTGAATAAATTTGACAATTTTTGTGAAAAATATGGTATTAGGAGACATCTTTATGCTCCAAGAACTCCTCAACAAAATGGTGTGGTAGAAAGGAAGAATAGGATTGTTATTGAGATGGCTAGAACAATGGTGAAGGATGCTAACGTGGCTAATGTATATTGGAAAGAAGTTGTGCATACTATTGTTTACATTCTTAACAGGGTTCATATAAGAGTAAATCATACTAAGGCACCTTATGAGTTGCGGTATGGAAGACCACCTACTATGAAATATTTTAGAATATTTGAGAGTCAGTACTATATCAAAGAGATGAGAATAACCTCAAAAGGTTTGATACTAGAGAAAATGAAGGAATATTTTTGGGATATGCTACGAATAACAAAGCCTACCAATGTTACAATAAGAGATTGAACAAGATAGTGGATAGTACAAATGTGAAAGTATGTGAGGTATGGGATCAGACTGCCCCTGAACCTATTCAAGAGACTGAATTTGAGATCATTCTTGTTTTTCTAGAAGAGATAGATCCGAAAGGAAACAATAACGAAAAATAAAATAAAATAGAAGAAGGTATAGAAGAACTAGACAAAGCAATCAAGACCTTGAAATACATGTAGAGGAATCATTCAGAAGATTAAATAATTTTAGAGACAAGAACAAAGGAGTTCAAACAAGAAGAAGTGTTACAAAGGTAAATGAGCAAACTAATTGTTGTTTTCTTTCACTCATTGAACCTAAATCATATGAAGAAGAAAGCAAAGAAGAAAGTTGGGTAAAAGAGATGGAATAAGAATTGAATAAGATACAAAAAAATCAGACATGGGAGCTAGTACCTAGACCGGTGGACACAAATGTGATAGGAACTAAGTGGGTGTTTCGAAACAAACTGAATGATCAGGGACAAGTCACAAGGAACAAGGTAAGATTGGTATGTAAAGTCTATTCTTAGGTAGAAGTTATTGATTTTGAAAAAAAATAAATCTCAAGTTGCTAGGATGAAAGCTATTAGAATGTTTCTTGCTTTTTCTGCCTACAAGAACTTTAGAGTATATTAGATGGATGTTAAGTTCATATTTCTGAATGGAGTACTGGAAGAAGAAGTATACATTGAACAACTAGATGGATTTAGATTGTCAAAAATATTTGAACATGGTTTGTAGATGAAATAAGACATTTTATGTACTCAAGCAAGCACCTAGAGCATGGTATGCAAGATTGGATAGATATTTGTTATAAAAAAAATTCAAGAAAGGAATTGCAAACAACAATCTTTATTTTAAGGTTAAAGATATTAAGTTGTTGATTGTTGTTTTTTATGTTGATGATATTATCTTTGGAGGAAGTGATGACTTGTGTAAAGAATTTGCAGAAGAGATAAAAGAATTTGAGATGTCTATGTTTGGAGAGATGTCATTCTTTCTTGGTCTTCAAGTTACTTTGTTGGATGATGGAATCTTTATTTCTCAAGCTAAGTATGTCAAAGGGATGTTAAAGAAGTTTTGATATGGAGAATTGTAAACCTGTTACTACCCATTTAGCTGTTGGATGCAAGCAAAGATATACATCTCCAGATGTTGATCAAAGGAAGTACAAATCTATGATTGGAGGATTATTATATCTTATTGATTTTAGACTAGATATTATGTAGGCTATTTATTTGGTTGCAAGATTTCAAGATAGTCCAAACCAAACTCATGATAAAGTAGTGAAGAGGATTTTTAGATATCTGAAAGGAACTTAGGACTTTGGCCTATGGTACAAGAAGGATGAAGATTTCATGTTGAAAGCATATACAAATGTTGATTGAGCTAGAAGTATTGATGACAGGAAGAGTACTAGTGGTGGTGCATTTTTGTGGGGGAGACAAACTAGTTTCATGGAAAGTAAGAAACAAGAATTGGTGTCATTATCCACTGCAAAAGTTGAATATATTGCTACAACATCTTGTTGTACTCAATTTTTTTGGATGAAGCAGACTCTTAAGGATATCAAAGTAATATTAATGAAGCTATTCCTATTATGTGTGATAATACCAATGTTATAAATGTTTCAAAGAATCCAATTATGCATTCAAGAGCTAAACATATCTCAATCCTTTATCATTTCTTAGGAGAGAATGTTGTAGAGACAGAATTTAGACTAGAATACATTTCTACAACAAAGCATGTAGCAGACATTTTTACTAAGGCATTGGTGAAGGATACTTTTGAGTATCTCAGGCAGAAGCTATGGATTATTGCTCCTCCTTTTTCTAACTAGATGCATCTTTCTAGGGGGATATTTAGCACTTATCCTTGTCTCTCAGATTGATGTTGTTCTTGCTCTTAGGGGGAGTAGTGTTGTGAGTTGTTCAGTATGGTTTGCAATGCCCTTTGTCATTGTTGTCAAAGGAGGAGAGATTTCTTGTGAGATTATTATGATCAAGTGATGTGTTGGTGTTATCAAGAATTGTATTAGAGTTGCCATCAGTGACAAAAGGGGAGATTGTTGAAAGCATGAGATTGTATGGTTGTCATTGATGTCAAATCTGGTTATCTAGATGAATGTTGATTTCTTTTGGTTGTTGTAGAATTATGTTTTGTGTTACAGTTTTTAGTGTTGGTTGTGTCATCTTGTATTCAGGATGGTCCAAAAAGCTTTTGGTGCCCTCCAAATTTGTTGTTGATTATGTTGTAATTTAGTCGATCATATTCTTTTGGTTTGGATATGTGTTGGAAGATGTGTTGAGATGTTGTTTTGGGTCTCACCATGGCATGTGGAGATCCGCATTGAGCATTCTACATCATTGAGGTTATGTGGCCAATTGGTTGGTTTTTCTACATGTTACATTTGGTAACGGATTTGGAGAATGTGTTAGTGTGTGTAGATTGTTGGATCAATCTTGAAAGGATGCATTGTAATATGTTTTGGTTCTCTCTTTCTCCTGGAGTGGACCAATTTGAGTATTTTAGGTCTAGGTGGCTTATTTTGTGTAATATTGCTTAATCAATTTTGGTCGACCCTTAATTAGGATTTCAATGTTATATCTCATATTTAAGATGTTTGGATGGATGAATTATGGAGTAATAAAAAGTGAATTGTGTGAGAAGTGTATCTGAATGATTTGCAAGTAGATTTGAGTTTGTGGTTGTGCAAAAGTCAGTTTGAGAAGAGCTTTGAAGGTGATGTATTTTGCAAGACAGTGTGTTGTGACAATGAAGATTATTAGAGATGTTTGCCATGATGTTGGTTGCTTGATCCAATTTGCAAGGATAATTTCATGTTCAAGAGAATCCCTCTCAATTTCAATTTAACTATTTCATTCATTGATAACTAACAGTGAGTCCTTCGATAGTAGTTTGTATCTTATCCTGAAGAAGTGATCTTTAGTTGAGAAAGTCCTCTTTGTATCTTACCTAAGGTTGCACGCCTTAGTTCTACAATTCCTTTAGGTTTTGGTGCTCCTTAGAGGTAAGCTTGAAATGTTATAAATATTGTTATTCATATTGTGAATTAGATTCTCACTATGGTTTTTCCTTGTTTCGGTTTTCCAAGTAAATCTAGTGTTGATGTGTTGATGGTTGATGCTTATGTGTTGATAATTAATGTGTTATTGCCAAGTAAGTTGATGTTGTTTATTAATAATCTATTTTGAAGTTTTGGATTGATTCACCCCCCTCCTAGTCCTGTTGGGTGTTCAACAATCAATTATTTATTAAGACAACTATAATCATAATAGTAACATACATGTGAGAATTTTATTGATACCCATTCAAGAATCTCTTCCTTTCAGTAGAATAAGGATGTATATATAACTAGATTTGAAAACATAAATAAGTAGTTTTATTACTTAATTATTTGAAGAACTTAGCTCATATATGAACTAACTTAGAATATCAATATTATTTGTAAAATGAATATGCACTAGTAAACAAAAAGAAATGCACGAGGGCTTCACCTGCTAGGCAATATGATATCACGTGCATTCATATTGGGGGGTTTAGTATCCCCAAAATCCAAAGCAATATATTGTTGATATATTAAGGACGTAGGTGTTTTATAAATTGTTATCCCGAATTATAATATTTGAAGGTATTTTTTATTCATCAAATGTCAGAAGTAGGGGTTGGACATAGGACTTCGACATGTGTCATCATCGGTGGATTGCGAGAGTCAAAAATTTGAAATCATTAGCTATAACAAGATTTTGCCGATGGTCATCCTTTCTGATGTGTGCCTCCACGTATACATCATCAAGTTGGCAAGATGAGATTTGAACTTTGCTAGAACTCATAATTTCACCAACAAATTTCATTTTGTTGAGTATATTTCACTCCAAAAAGTGAGAACAATTTGAATATAGGCACAAATTGGTGCCACAAAGGACAAGTTGGATGCAGTAAATGCATTTTTGAATTTAAATTATATTCATTTTGAGTCAAATGGTGTTCATTTAGAAGGCGGGAAGTAAACCTCATGAAAAATTGCAACTTCAAGCCCTTATCAATATTTATAGTCAAAGAGGACCGAGGAACCATCGATGAACAATACTTAATCAGGTATTTAGAAAAAATCTTGTCCCCTCCATTTAACTATTATTCTCATTCATCTATTTTAACCTAGTAATGTCAACCATGGAAAGCACTATTACATCTATGAAAATATCTAGTAAACTAGGGTGAAGAACACATGAAGAACCATCATAAGTAAGAGCTAGTGAATACCGATTACAGTTTACAATATCTAACAATACCAATAGAAAAACACTAGAAAAATGTTAGCAATTAACACTCATTGGATTCATATGTTGTCATTGATGGCAACATGGCAACATGTCAACATGGTAACTTGGCAACAAGATTCATAAGGAAGCATACACCGACATACACCAGAATTAGGAGGCATTCATCGACAGACACCAACATTGGAGTATCCAGGGTTACACCAACACCGACACTGACATCCAGCACTTTAGTGAAGTCGACATTAGTCTTGGACCTGAAGGAAGTTTTATATGTAAAATCATTTTGTAATAATTAAGGCTGACATTGTATATCTTTTGTAATGCATTGTAATCCGACATAAGGCATATTGTTTGTGAAGGGTATATAGGTTAGTTTGTTAAGGTCATCATAAAAAGTGATGTGATAGATTATAATAAGGATACAAGAGACTGTGTAATGCGAAGTATATGTATGCAGATCATTTATATGCGATGATCTGTAGATAGTTTGTAAAGCATTCTAGTAGGAGAGGAGATACCGGTAGAAGTGTTCAGGGTTTATGAACCGATACAGAGTGGAACTATAACCAGAACTCTTTTTGGCATAGCAGATGCATTTTGTGAGTTCATTATTACTGTTTTATTTCAGCAGAAGCTTGTAGTTAGTGAGACTCTTTTGTGATGAGTAGTATGCTCTAGGCAGTGTGCCTTCCTGCATGTGCAGGCCCCCATTTTATGTAATATCTTTCATATGGCCACTGAACTGATATTGTGGGTCACAAATCCCACCGTGGTTTTTCCTCTTTGAGGTTTTCCACATATAAATTATGTGTGTTATGGTGTTCATTTATGTGGATGGTTTATTTGCTTCAAGTTATATGTTTCTTCATTTACCGATTTATATGTGTATGTTATAAAAGGGTAAAACCATATCTTATCGACAGAACACTGATTCACCCCCCCCTCTCAATGTTCTTGGATCCCAACAATTGGTATCAAAGCCTAGTTCCTCAAAAGAATTTTAACAGCTTGAGGAAGATCCTGAAACCGAAATCATTGAACATGGCTATGGAGAAGCAACTTGAGATGGCTCTTGAGGATTATGATGCTGAATAGATGAATAATTTAAAATTGCAAGATGAATTGAATTCTGCTAATGAATTCATTCTTGTCTTGCAAGAAAGGTTATCATCAACTCAAGCTAAGAGAAAGGAACTTTTGCAAAACCAGGATGATGAAGAGAAAAATGCACTTAAGGAACAATGTTAGAAACTGAGTCAAGTAAACATGCTCATGAAGAATGAAATGCAAGACCTGACTATGAGGTTATCAAAAGATATCGAGGACAGAAAGAAGAAAGAATAAAATATTGTTATATCTCTAAAGAACAAATTTGATGAATGTGGCAGATTGACTCATGAGAATAATCTGTTGAGAACTTATTTGGTACACTCTTAGAATAATGAACAAGAGCTTGAAAGATAAATAACTACTCTGAGAGATGATCTGACTACTATAAGTGAGTATAAAGAAAAATTCAGGATTAGTGTTGCATAGTTGGATGACTTATTGAAAAGACAAAGGCAGAATGTTGATTCTAGAGGACTTGGATTTGTACAAGGTGAAAGCTCCAGTACTGCAAATAAAGATCAGACAACCGGTATGCAAAACTCATCAGACTAGAGGAAACCCGTAAGGCAATATAATGCTTATAAATTCAATGGTATATGCTTTGTTTGTAATAAATTTGGGCATATGGCTAAACAATGTAAAAATAGAGAAAATCAAAACTACAATTCTATTCTTGATCAATGCACAAATTGCAAGAAATATGGTCATAAATCAAAAGATTATAGAATGAATATCAAATGTCATGCATGTGGAAATTTTGGTCATTTGGCTTATCAATGTAGGTCAAGGAATGACATCAAATATGTTAAAGTAATTCAAAAGAACAATGTTACATGTTATGTATGCAACAAAATAGGTCATATTGCTAAGTACTGCAGAAGAAAGACTCAATTGGTTAGCAATGATAAAGCAAATGAGAAAGGAAAGAAAAAGGTAGATGAAATACAACAAGATCACACCAAGACATGGGTTAGAAAGTCTGAAGAACCAAGTGGAGATGGATCTACACCAACAACTCCACCAGTAGAACAGAGCATTCCTGAACCGACAGGAAGTTCCACTGGTAATTGAGGCATATGCCTTAGGGGTTGGCAAATCTATTATAAATCTTGCATATTCCCCGGAGGAGATCTGAAAGAGATCTGGAAGAGATCTTGAGAGTTTTCATAATCATTGATGAAGGTTTACTTGATATAAGATTGTGAAACTGACATCCGGTAGGGTACATCGTGAAGCATTTATGATAGTGAAGGATTAGGGTTTACTCACTGATAAAAGGGGAAAGTGAATTAATTTTCACTCACCCAACATTCAAGCAATCCAGAGAGAAGAAAAGGTGAATCTTAGGTGATTAAGAGCAAGCAAAGGCATTCTGAAAGGATTTTACAACAATCATCTGAGAAGAAACCAAATCTTCACACCGATGATCATTTTCAGGTATTTCTTCGAAATGGAATCCAGATCATCTACTCCTACTTTTATTTCAAATCCCACCATTGTTGAAGTTAAGGATAGGTTGAGACCCAGTTTCAAGGAAGTTCCCCAGATAGCTAAGAAAGAAGACTCTTCAAGTGCATTCTCTAGGGTTCCCGACGACGTGATGTATGTTGAAGATGTAAGGGCATATATTCACTACACCTTGGAGGATCTAGGTACAGAAGAGATAAAGGGCATGTATCAATCTGTGATACTGGGAAGCTCTAGAACAATCAAGCTAGAATATAAGATCATCGAGGATCTAGGGTTAACTAGTATTCTGTACATACCAGAATTCAAAGATGAGATGATCAGATATGTTCTGAGCAGGGTTCACAATGAGTTCATCTGGCTGGATCAGCCCTACGTGATCACAAAGGAAGTAATTCAAGCAATCACCAACTTACCCAAAGTCAAAAAAGAAATTGACAAGAAAATTTCCAACATAGGGGTTGAGAAGCTCACCGGCACAACCCATGATGAAAGATCAATGAGGATCAACACAATCAAGGACATAGATGTGAAGTTTGTCAGCATGATCATCAATTATAAGGTAACTCAATCTAGTCGACTGAACTCTATTTGCACACCAAATGCTAAGGAATAATGGAAAACATGACTTATGTGAATGGTTGAGAAGTGAACTAATGCTGAATCTTGGAAAGATTAAGAGTGTTAAGAAATGAACTAGGTTTGGAAATCTCATTGTTTGTTTAATGCTTTACTTCATAAATGAGCTACCCGGTCTAGGGAAGAAGCATTGGACTCATGACATATCAGTAGGTATGCAAATCAAGGAAGCAATCACCTGTCTTGGTATCGGCAGGGATGAAAAGATTTGGGGATATTTCAAAACATTTTAGGAAAATATGAGATAGAGGGAAAGAATATCAAAGCAAATTGTGGAGAAGTACTCCACTGATATCTGTTTTATGGTGAAGACTGATGAAACTCTTATGGAGGCAGTAGAACCTAGGACCATATGAGTCACTGAGCTTGGATATGAAGTGGATGATATCATTTTTGAACTTTATGCAAAAATGTTGCTTGAAGCTCCATTTAATGATAAGACAAAACACTTTGGTACTGCTAAAGAAAAGGCTCTTGAAGTCAAGATTGGCTTTGATGGGAAAAGAAGAGAGAAGAAAATTAATAAGATGTTTGCATTTGTATAGAATGCAATCCATAAGATAGACATTGAACTGGGTTCTGCATCCAAACCGGCAATGGTTAGTACTTCTGAGGCAAAGAGACCTGAAACTTTCATTTCTTCTATCACTTCTGACTCTGATCCAAAGGATAATGAACCTCTAGCATTTAGAAGGGTACAAAGAAAGAAAGTTGAATAACCTATAGTGGAGGAGAAGAAGGTGGAGACAAGGAGGAAGCTTGTGAGAAAAGTAACAAAACCTACTGCACCCCCACCTTCGGCAAGGAAACCTATTCAAAAGAGGAAACCAGTCACATCCACTTCGGCAACCCACATCAAGAAGAAGAAGAGTGATGATGCTACTGAATCTGGTAAGGCTACAATGACCTGTGTTGAATTGATTGATGAAATAACCAAGGATGGAATTTTGAAGAATGTATCCATTTATTATGAAGATTTAGAGGATAATAAGCATAATGAGATTGAAGAGGCAATTTTGTTACACATAGATATATATAGGAAAGCCTTAGTAGAAATTTTGAAGGAAATTACTCTATCATTGTACAATAAATTAGATGTTAGAAGACTTGATGCAGTCAAGAGGGATAGAGAAATTAAGTAGAACTTTTGGGTGTGTGTGGTTCAATAAACAATGAGGAAATGAAACAATGCATTGATGTTGCAAACATAACATTTTTTAGTAGCAAACCTTGACATATAAGCCTAATGATGGGTAGGGTAAATGAGGTAGTAAATGAGACTAGAGATGGTTGGACCAAATTCTTCCAAAAGAATCCCGATTTTATCACCTCCCAAGAAGAATTTGTAAAAACAACAACTTCCACCATCCTGGACAGTTCTAAAGGGAAAGGTATTTTGGGTAGTTCAGCTCCAATTTTGAATAAACTGTTAGTAACTATAAGTATACAGACACCACCGATAGTAAAGGAGAGTGTATAGTCAATACCGATAAAGACAACTTTTGAACAAGGCAATGTACAGGGTACTGACAATATTATGGATAATACTCCACCGACAGTAATTGATACTGCATGAAGTGGCGAAGCCACCAGTGCTAAGGAGGATAAGGCAAAGGGAAAAAAGACTTAATCGATAGTTAATATTGATTCCCCGACAAAGGTTTTAGAAATTGACACTTCTCAAGTTGAGAAGAAATCAATCACTGAGATGAGTCCCACTGAGTTAATGATGATGGCTACTTAGAAACAAATAAAGGAGGGATTGATAGATAAAGGCATAATAGATCACTCAATCACAATTTTGCACATACTAATTCCTGATTGTAAGATTGAAAATGAAGCAAGCCCTTCCGGCAAGCTTAAGGCATTAACTGAGCATATATCTAACAACTTTCAATCTTTGCAGCAAATTTCAGACCAACAGGCACTTGAGAGATTTACTATGGCTAAGAGAGCCGCTTTTGATCAGATTATTGAAACAAAGAAGAAGAAAATTGAAGGAAAATTGATTCTTATTAAGAATTCTTTGAAATAGTGTACACATATCTATAGGGTCTATTGTAACATAGAAACTCTTACAATAAATGTAGATAGCAGATTAAAGGAGTTACATGATAAGGGTGCCAATATTGCAAATTCTTTTGATGAATTAAACTCACTAACAACATCTGTTGATGGACAAATTTTATCTTTGTAGAACCAAATTTTGGCTTTTGAAAAGGAAAGAGAAGATCATTCGGAGAGCAAGGAGTCTTAGAGGATTGGTGCATCCAAGATTGGATTCACTCGGTGTACATAAAAGGAAATGTATGGATATGATTGCTAAGGCCACACCGACAGAAGTCAAAGAGAAGGAAACACTTGCACACTTAGTGAGTGGACTTGTATCCATATCTGAAACCTTCAAAACCATCTAGGATACATATTTACAGTTGCTCGACAAGGCTTACCCAAAAATTTTGAAACTGGTCAAGCTCTGATAAAGTAATCTGTATTTATTCATTCTTTTCTGCACCAAATTCTTTCAATTCTTTCAGCGGTCTTTGGCATTGATGCCAAAGGGAGAGTGTATATAATGTGAAAATATCACACAGAAAAATATGGGAAGGATATCAAAAAGGAGTGTATTTCTCAAGGGGAGCATACTTCAGGTTGAACCAACAGGAAATCTATTTTTCACATGAGTGTTGCCATCAATGCCAAAGGGGGAGATTGTTAGCAATTGACACTCATTGGATTCATATGTTGTCATTGATGGAACCATGGCAACATGGAATCATGGTAACTTAGCAACAAGATTCATAAGGAAGCATACACCGGCATTAGGAGGCATTCACCAACATTGGATTATCCAGGGTTACACCGGCACTGACATCCAGCACTTCAGTGAAGCCGACATTAGTCTTGGACCCGAAGGAAGTTTTATTTGTAAAATCATTTTGTAATTATTAAGGCTGACATTGTATATCTTTTGTAATGCATTGTAAGCTGACATAAGACATATTGTTTGTGAAGGGTATATAGATTAGTTTGTTAAGGTCGTCATAAAAAATGATGTGATAGATTGTAATAAGGATATAGGAGACTGTGTAATGTGAAGTATATGTATGTAGATCATTTGTATGTGACGATCTGTAGATAGTTTGGAAAGCATTCTTGGAGGAGAGGAGATACCGGTAGAAGTGTTCAGGGTTTATGAACCGGTAAAGAGCAAAATTATAACCAAAACTCTTTAGCGGATGCATTTTGTGAGTTCATTATTACTATTTTATTTCAGTAGAAGCTTGTAGTTAGTGAGACTCTTTTGTGATGAGCAGTGTGCCTTCCTGCATGTGCAAGCTTCCATTTTATGTAATATCTTTCATATGGCCAGTGAACTGATATTATGGGTCACAAATCCCACCGTGATTTTTCCTCTTTGCGGTTTTCCATGTATAAATTTTGTGTGTTATGGTGTTCATTTATGTGGATGGTTTATTTCCTTCAAGTTATATGTTTCTTCATTTACTATTTTATATGTGTATGTTATAAAAGGGTAAAATCATATATTATCGGCAGAAAACTAAGAGGGGGGGGTGAATCATTGTTCTACCGATAAGATATAATTTTACCCTTTTATAACATACACATTTAAATAGGTAAATGAAGAAACATATAGCTTGAAGCAAATAACCATCCACATAAATGAACACCATAACATACATAATTTATACGTGGAAAACCTCAAAGAGGAAAAACCACGGTGGGATTTGTGACCCACAATATCAGTTCATTGGCCATATGAAAGATATTACATAAAATGGAGGCTTGCACATGCAGGAAGGCACACTGCCTAGAGCACACTACTCATCACAAAAGAGTCTCACTAACTACAAGCTTCTGTTGAAATAAAACAGTAATAATGAACTCACAAAATGCTATGCCAAAAATAGCAGATGCATTTTGTGATATTTACAGTCAGAGAGGACCAAGGAACCACCGAGGAACAATACTTAATCAGGTATTTAGAAAAAAATCTTGTCCCCTCCATTTAATCATTATTCTCATTCATCTATTTTAACTTAGTAATTTCAACCATGGAAAGCACTATTACATCTGTGAAAATATCTAGTAAACTAGGGTGAAGAACACATGAAGAACCATCATTTGATATGTAAGTAAGAGCTAGTGAAAACCGATTACAGTTTACAATATCTAACAATACCAATAGAAAAACACTAGAGAAAAATGCCCATGAGCGAGTATGGAGATCTCAAATAGAGAAAAAGAAACTGTCACAACAACATAATATATTAGAAAACTATAATTTTTTTAACATAAGTACTACCATAAGGGGGCAGCTCCCATATGTTCAAAAATTGAAAACAAGAACATAGATATTAAGAGGGGGGACACCACGAGGACGCAGGGGAATCATTGATAAGAGAGGGGACACAGGGGTGATCATTAATACAGATAACCAATCCCCTTTCCAATCACTTTCAACCTTTATATGATCTTTGCAGGGAAGAGATCATCATTATCATTCATGAAGGCCTCAAACTCATCTAGGTTGTATTTTTGGCCTACCCCAACTTTGAATAACTTCTATGCTTTAGCCATTTTGGTCTTTCTGCCTTCTGCATTAAGATAAAAAAAACCAAGCATGATTTTTGACTGTGGCATAATCTCAAGGGTCCCTAATGCAGTCTTCACACTTTGAACATTCTTCTCGTTCACGGTGTGATGCACAATACCATAAGCGTCAAGGGCATATCCCAAAATCTATACGATGGGGGAGAACAAGTTCTCATAAACAATTCTATCATATACATGACTGTTAGCCCAAAAATACATCCCTAAGATGTTTATCACAAACATCTTCTCGTCATCATTCCCTTTGTTGAATAGGCAAGCAATCTGCTCCTTTGGGGATTCTCTGAGATTGTTCGTGCTCTCATACAAACACTTAAAACCAAAGGAATTTGCCATTTTCTATACACAGTCTTGATGAAGGAATCACTACTTTATAGCCTTCATAGCTTTCATATCCTAACGATAGAAACGAATCTCAAAGAAAAGCTTTCTGAGATTTGTTTATGAAATTATTGCCCAAATTTACAGTTTGCTACAAATCGTCGTTGTTTTGTTGAAAAGGATAAGACCCTTTCATCCATCTACCACCTGTTATGTTCAAAGCTACATATTATACATTTGAGTGCAAAAATAGATACGATTAGATAATTCGATCAATTGTGGAACAATTACTTTTTAGTTCTGGCAGAACATCAACTCATCAAGTTCCAATGTATACTTTGTTTTATCCTTTCTATGGCCTCACAGATGGCAGACTCTGCCGCCAAAATAGAGATTTGTAATCTTACGGAATGCAATTGTGGTTCCATGTGAAGCCATGTCATTCTATCCAAGTAACAAATGTTGATTTACACTTATCTAAAACTAAAAGATATCATAAATCATGCCTCCGTAAGCCCAATTGGAATAGCAAGGAAAATAAATAGTTACTTGAGGTAACTGCCAAGGAAAACAAACACCTTCATTGAGTTAATTTTTCCATTTCCAAATTAACCCCTTCATGTGTAAACTTGATTTTCTTTTTTCATTTAGTTATGGATGCACTAGGATGAAAATACACATCATTTCATAGCAATATTATAACCAAACTTCTAAATTTTTTATTATAATTTTATCCATTACTTAACCAACTGATAGGTACATGTGGAAAATAATGCAGATGGATCCAACTGTAGAAATGGAATATTTAATTGTTACCGATGAAGAAATTTTTTCTTTTGGAACAGTCATTTGTCGAAAAGGTTGTACACTTGCTGGCATTTGTCATGAAATTGTGGATGATAAACTCATTGAATATCCTTTTGATTTTATCAGTAGTCTTGGGCATCCTTTAAATATAAAGCAAGAACAAAAAAGGAAACCTACAACAACACTTATAGGCATTAAGAGGAAACATGACATAGTGTATGTTGGTATGGTTGAGTCAAATATAGTGGAAAGTACACCAAACCCTCAACACAATAGAGAGATTGTGGAGGTAGGTATACATAAACATCCAAGATTTGGAGATGGGTCTCAGTCAGTGGAACAAACCATAGTTGTTGATTATGATGTATTGACATCTTGGAATTAGAAAGTGAATAGTTTAATGGAAGAATTTATCAATGAGAAACTCGCTCTCAAAGTATATTTAGAAAAGGGAGAACCTAAATTAAAGATCCATTGTGAAAGTTGTGGCATTGATTATGGAACATGGGAAGTATCATGGCAGCATGAACAATTCGTAACTTCAAAAAAAATCATATAAAAACATGTCCCATCGACGTTACATTTTAATGGAGGGGAATGGTGAAAATCATTCAAGTAGCATAGAAAAGCAGACAATCATGGTTAGAGATCGATTTGAGATTGATCAAGAAATTAAACTTCTATATGATTTCAACAAGACACAAAAGCCTAATTTGTTCAAGGTGGTGGAAGCAACACTTGTAGGCTATGAGGATAAGAAAAAAGTAAGAGTGGAATGTACACAATGCAATAAATGGTTTTGTTTGGTGCCAACAAGTGGTAATATTGTCATTTCTCTAAATGAACACATAAAATCAAAGAAGCACACCATTGCTACAGATGAGGATTCACATGATACGATTGTTTTAAGGAGTGACACAACCAAGAGATGTAAGAAGCCTACCAATGATAAGTCCCAACAAAGTTTGACTAGGTTCTTCATCCCATCATCATCATATGTATTACATAGGGGTTCTACAAGTGTAGATCCTTCTACTTTA